>NW_027254886.1:2500-147498 GCF_044704955.1 Pristiophorus japonicus
CTCTTCCCCACAAGTGGGAACACTCTCTCTGTATCCACTCCATCAAAACCTTTCATCGTTTTAAACACCTCCATTAGCTCACCCCTCAGCCGTTATTTTCCAAGAGGAGAGACACCCAGCCTGCACATCCTTTCCCGATATGTACACCCTCGCATTTCTGGTATCATCTTCGTAAATCTTCTCTGCATCATCTCCAGTGCCTCGATATCCTTTTTATAATATGGAGACCAGAACTGTGCACAGTGCTCCCAGTGTGGTCTAACCCAGGTATATGGAGACCAGAACTGTGCACAGTGCTCCCAGTGTGGTCTAACCCAGGTATATGGAGACCAGAACTGTGTACACAGCGCTCCAAGTGTGGCCTAACCCAGGTATATGGAGACCAGAACTGTGTACACAGCGCTCCAAGTGTGGTCTAACCCAGGGATATGGAGACCAGAACTGTGCACAGTGCTCCCAGTGTGGTCTAACACAGGTATATGGAGACCAGAACTATGCACAGTGCTCCCAGTGTGGTCTAACCCAGGTATATGGAGACCAGAACTGTGCACAGTGCTCCCAGTGTGGTCTAACCCAGGTATATGGAGACCAGAACTGTGCACGGTGCTCCCAGTGTGGTCTAACCAAGGTTTGTTACAGGTTTAGCATAACTTCCCTACTTTTCAATTCTATACCACTAGAAATAGTCCCTGGTGCTTGGTTTGTTTTTTTTAATTGCAATGTTTAGTGATTTGTGACTTACAACCAATTGCAGTCTCCCAGTGAAGTGAGGTCAGGGGGCAGGGTGTGTGGGGTCAGAGGGTAGGGGGTGTGGGGTCAGAGTGTCCAAATGTAATCCAGCCCCATTATTAAAATTCCACATTCTGTCCTCTTTTAAAAGAAATATTCCAATTGCAAACTCACGTGCCCACATTTTTAACGCTATGATTCGATCATAGTTTCTATAAAAAAGCGGAGGGCAGAAAGAGTCGGACTCCACGCGAATACTCTTTCAAAGAGCCGGCACAGGCACGAGGGGCCGAACGGCCTCTGTATCTTTCTATGATTGCAACTGACCATGTAAACAGGTCACGGTGCAATCCCACCCTCCGGACAGCAGGGGCGCTGCAGTACATCTACCGAGCTGTGACATGTTGACATAGCATTTTCCAATATAAATGGGCACCCAGGAATTTACATGTACACTGTCCACTAAAAAATGATACATTTTACACATTTTAAAATTGAATACATTTATTATGTATAAACATGAATTAAAACATTAAAAAGGAATGATCACAAAATCGGATCAGATTAAAATAAAATTAAATGAGTTTTTGGAGTTCATAAAGTGCATAAGCTTAAAATTAACTGTTCTTTGAACTAATTCTGTAGATTAACCGCGACAGAGCTGTCAGTCACCTTGATTTAAAACAGATTTTAAACTCTCTCGTCAGAGTTTATTAAAAATAAATGAGGGGGGCGGAGAGCCCACCGCGATATGAAAATGAGCTGACATCATCCTGGGGAGCCAATGTTGTTTTTTTCTTAAATTACACAGAGACAGAAGGGAGGGGGAAAAAAAAGAATTTTGCCAAATTTGGGATTGAGTCCAACTCCCAGTTTAAAATAAACTCCTTCACCGCGGAGCCGTTAATCTACTGGGGCACAACTGGCTCCACAAAAGCCGTTTTATCTTCCAGCCACACTCTCTTAGATTCCCTCCCACTTCTAGAAATAGTATTTGTTGCTACAATTTAACAATAAATATTATCGCAACGTGCTTAATCCAAACATTTAACCCATCCAGGGCTAAAATCATTGGGGGAGGGGCAGAGAGACTTCTTTCCACCCACAGTGCAGCAAAAGTTTCACAGAACTTTTCTCTCGTCAGTTTCACAAAACTTTCAGCTAAGTTTCACAAAACTTTGCAATTCTCTGATCAATTTCACAAAGCTTTCTACAAGTTTCACTAAACTTTTGTTTAAATTCTCTGATCAATTTCACAAAGCTTTCTAAGTTTCACTAAACTTTTGTTTAAATTCTCTGATCAATTTCACAAAACTTTTTAAGTTTCACTAAACTTTTGTTTAAATTCTCTGATCATCAGTTTCACGAAACTTTCTAAGTTTCACTAAACTTTGCAATTCTCTGATCAATTTCACAAAACTTTCTAAGTTTCACTAAACTTTTGTTTAAATTCGCTGATCATCAGTTTCACGAAACGTTGTAAATTTCTGGTGAAGTTTTCACGAAACTTTCTCGCTCTCGTCAGTTTCTCCACCACCACCAACAACAACAACACAAACTGAAACTTACCAGCTCGGACTTGCTGGCCTGGCCGCGGCGGCTCGAAGGCTCCGCTGTGATAGGAGAAACGCATCGCTTTGAACTGGTGGGAGAAGGAGAGGGGCTGCTCGGCGCCACTGGCCAGGGGAAAGTTGAACAAGACGCTCCTGGGTCGGTTGAGTTGCATCGTGATAGCCCTTTTCCCCCCAGCAAGCGGTCCAGGAGAGATTGAGACAAATCCACAACCGCCTCTTGCAAACGTCTGCCATCAACCATCAAATATTTCCCCAGGCACCATCCCTTTCACCCTCCTCTCCCTCCCTCCCTCTTTTTTCTTAGAGTTTATCCCCCCCCACACTTATTTTTTTTCTCTTAAAACTTCCACAACTTTCTGCACCTCTGGTGTTCCCCCTTCCCCTGACTCTCCCCACCACCTTTCCCCAAGTGACGTCGCTTGGGATTAACAACCAGATCCCAGAAAACTTTTCCCAAAAAAAAGTGTTTCTCTCTGTCTCTGCAGCGAGAAACACAAAGAGGCTTGCAGCCTTGGCCTTAAAGGGACAGTCCCTGTCCGTCCCTGCTGCATTCTCCTCTGTCCTGGTTTACAACTCCCAACTTCAATTTCTAATATTCCATCTTTAATAGCTCCTTTCTCTCTCCCTCTCTCCGACCTCTGGCCACATGTACAATTTTTAATCCCCCTTCATCTCTCGCTGACCTATATTGGCTCCCAGTTCCCCAACGCCTCGGTTTAAAAATTCCCCATCCTCGTGTTCAAATCCCTCCTCAAATCTGTTCCCCCTCTTCCCCAGCACTCCCTCCGCCCCTCAACCCTTCCGCCTCCCCATCCCTCCTCCTCATCCCCTTCCTCCTCCTCATCATTCCCTCCTCCCCAACACTTCCTCTGTCCCTCAACCCCTCCATCTCCCCACCCCTCCTCCTCACCCCTCCTCCCTCCGCCTCTCAACCCCTTCTCCTTCCCCCACCCCTCATCCTCCTCCCCTCACCCCTCCTCCTCCCCTCACCCCTCCACCTCATCCCCTCCTCGTCCTCCCCTCCTCCCCAACACTTCCTCTGTCCCTCAACCCCTCCACCTCCCCACCCCTCCTCCTCATCCCCTCCCCCTCCTCACCCCTCCTCCCTCCGCCTCTCAACCCCTTCTCCTTCCCCTATCCTTCCTCCTCCTCCCCTCACCCCTCCACCTCATCCCCCTCCTCCTCCCCCCTACCCCTCCATCTCATCACCCTCCTCCTCCCCCACCCCTCCACCTCATCCCCCTCCTCCTCATCCCTCCACCTCATCCTCCTCCTCCCCCCACCCCTCCACCTCATCCCCCTCCTCCTCCCCCACCCCTCCACCTCATCCCCCTCCTCCTCCCCCACCCCTCCTCCTCATCCTCCTCCCCCACCCCTCCTCCTCATCCCCCTCTACCGCCACCACCCCTTCTTCCCCCTCACTCTCACCCGCCCGCCCAAGTAGAAGTGTGTGAGTGTGAGTGAATTGTTTAAGGGGAGAGCAGTGAATGCGAGCCGGACCATTCTGGGGGTGAAGGGGTTAAGGGAGTGATGAAGAGATCCCGAGGCGGGAGGAAGTTGCTCTGCTTTCCACATGTGCCTTCCTGCTTGTCCCATTGGGATCAGTGAAGGGCTCTGACTGGGATATTTATTGCTGGGCCCAGCAATTGGAGCCATGCCTGCTCGGAGAGGCAGCGCTGAAACATTGAGCAGACCGCAACGTGTGGTTACAGATTCCTGAATTCCACAGCCCCCTCCCTCGCTGGGGTCAGGAAACAGGAGTGGTGATCACTGGAGCTGGGCAGGATGTGGTCAATGAATCTATTTGTTTTCGCTACTCTCCGAGCACGCCCACCCCGGTAGAAACTGAAGCCCCACCTTGTGGGCTCCGTGCAGCGAGTGGCGGCCAGCTATGCGACTACAAGGGGCATCACATTGCAATCCGGCAGTATCTGCAGTGGGAGTTGGGGAGGCTGGGTTGCTTCGCCCGTCCTTTCTACCCCGGGATGTAAAGGGGGTGCGGGGTTTGTGGCACCAACACCAATCCCCTCCCCACCCCCGGATCAAGATGGGTTAATCCGTCTCACCTCTCCCTCCTCACGATCGAGGTGGGTTAATCCATATCAACTCCCCCCCCCCCCACAATCGAGGTGGGTTAATCCATACTCCCCCCATAATCGAGATGGGTTAATCCATACTCCCCCCATAATCGAGGTGAGTTAATCCGTTCTCCCCCCAACACCCCCTCCACGATCGAGGTGGGTTAATCCGTTCTCCCCCCTCCACGATCGAGGTGGGTTAATCCGTTCTCCCCCCACCACCCCCTCCACGATCGAGCAGGGTTAATCCGTTCCCCCCCCATTATCGAGGTGGGTTAATCCGTCACCCTCCCTTCCCCCCTCACGATCGAGGTGGGTTAATCCATCCCCCACATGATCGAGGTGGGTTAATCCGCCCCCCCATGATCGAGGTGGGTTAATCCATCACCCCCACGATCGAGGTGGGTTAATCCGTCCCCCCCATGATCGAGGTGGGTTAATCCATCACCCCCACGATCGAGGTGGGTTAATTCGTCCCCCCCCCCCACGATCGAGGTGGGTTAATCCATCCCCCCCCACGATCGAGGTGGGTTAATCCGTCCCACACGATCGAGGTGGGTTAATTCGTCCCCCCCCCCCCACGATCGAGGTGGGTTAATCCATTCCCCTCCACGATCGAGATGGGTTAATCCGTTCTCCCACCCCCCCCCCCCCCACGATCGAGATGGGTTAATCCACCCCCCCCCCCCCACGATCGAGGTGGGTTAATCCGTTGTTCCCCCACCACCACCTCCACGATCGAGGTGGGTTAATCCGTTCTCCCCCCTCCACGATCGAGCAGGGTTAATCCGTCCCCCCCATTATCGAGGTGGGTTAATCCATCCCCCCATGATCGAGGTCGGTTAATCCGTCCCCCCATAATCGAGGTGGGTTAATCCATCACCCCCACGATCGAGGTGGGTTAATTCATTCCCCCCCCACGATCGAGGTGGGTTAATCAATTCCCCCCCCCACAATCGAGGTGGGTTAATCAATTCCCCCCCCACGATCGAGGTGGGTTAATCCGTCCCACACGATCGAGGTGGGTTAATTCGTCCCCCCCACAATCGAGGTGGGTTAATCAATTCCCCCCCCACGATCGAGGTGGGTTAATCCATCACCCCCACGATCGAGGTGGGTTAATCCATCCCCCCCCCACGATCGAGGTGGGTTAATCCGTCCCACACGATCGAGGTGGGTTAATTCGTCCCCCCCACAATCGAGGTGGGTTAATCAATTCCCCCCCCACGATCGAGGTGGGTTAATCCGTCCCACACGATCGAGGTGGGTTAATCCATCCCCCCCCCACGATCGAGGTGGGTTAATCCGTCCCACACGATCGAGGTGGGTTAATTCGTCCCCCCCACAATCGAGGTGGGTTAATTCCCACCCGCCCCCCACGATCGAGGTGGATTAATCCGTCACCACCACGATCGAGGTGGATTAATCCGTCGCCCGCCCTCCCTCCCCGCCATGATCCGGGATTGATCCTGGTCTGTCCAGACAGGGATCATGGAACATTTCAGGCCAGCATACTCCCGCTAGGCCGACTGGCCCCTTTCTGTGCTGTAAAATGTGCCACTCTTTGACGTGGGACGGGAACATTGTGGGAATGGGATAAACTGCTCATCCGTCCTGCATTGCTGAGCACATCAAGTTCGGGGTATGGGTGCTCAGGGCAGGTACAGGGGGTTAGATACAGAGTAAAGCTCCCTCTACACTGTCCCATCAAACACTCCCAGGGCAGGTACAGCACGGGGTTTGTTACGTATTGACCAGACACTGTGCGCTCAAAGTAAGGTGTGACCGTAGTCCTTTATTGCAGGTCTCCAGAGTCCCTCTCCAGTCTGTGAGGTCTCCTTATGTACAGGTGCTCCCAAGAGATTGTTGGATCCCTTGGGACTCCAGAGGATGAGCCCTCTGGTGGTTAAACAAGGTATTTACAGGTTTACATATATAACAACACTCCCCCCCCGCCCCCCCAACATCAATAGTGTAACTATTTACAATGTGAGTCGATCTGGGGCCTTTCGTTCCCTGGTTGATCGTCTCGGTGCAAATGCTGGTGTCGGTGAGTCGTTTGTTGGACCCTCGCTGGGCTGCTGTGCAGCTGGCCTTGCTGGAGTGGTGAGTCCTGCTGGGCTGCTGCAGGTGATGGGTTCTGCTTCGTGGTCAACCGCTGGGTCGGTTGCCACTGGTGTGTGTGTTGGAGGGTCAAAAAAGGTAGAGTCTATTATGGGTTGCTCAAGATAGTCCGTGAATCTGAGTTTGGTTTGGTCCAAGTGTTTCCTGTCGGTGAGTCCATTTGAAAATTTGACCAGAAACACCTTACTCCCCTCTTTGGCCACGACAGTGCCGGGAAGCCACTTGGGACCTTGTCCATAGTTCAACACAAACACAGGATCATTAATCTCGATTTCGCATGACACATTTGCGCTATCATGATACGTATTCTGTTGAAACCGCCTGCTCTCTACTTGTTCGTGTAGATCAGGGTGAACTAACGAGAGCCTTGTCTTAAGTGCTCTTCATGAGCAGTTCAGCAGGTGGGTTCCCAGTGAGTGAGTGGGGTGTTGTGCGATAACTAGGTAGGACTCGGGATAGGCGAGTCTGCAGTGAGCCTTCAGTTACCCTCTTCAAGCCTTGCTTGATTGTTTGCACTGCTCTCTCTGCCTGACCATTGGACGCTGGATTAAACGGGGCAGATGTGACATGTTTGATCCCATTACGGGTCATGAACTCTTTGAACTCTGCACTGGTGAAGCATGGCCCATTGTCACTCACAAGGACGTCAGGCAGGCCGTGCGTGGCAAACATGGCCCGTAGGTTTTCAATGGTGGCAGCGGACGTGCTTGCCGACATTATCTCACATTTAATCCATTTGGAGTACGCATCTACAATCACTAGGAACATTTTTCCCAAGAACGGGCCTGACATGGACCCTGGACCACGGTTTGGAGGGCCAGGATCATAAACTTAGTGGCACCTCCCTGGGTGCATTGCTTAACTGTGAACACGTGTTACAATTCTACATGCAGGACTCTAAGTCTGCATCGATACCACCACACGTGGGATCTGGCTATCGCTTTCATCATTACAATGCCTGGGTGGGTACTGTGGAGATCACTGATGAAAGTGTCTCTGCCCTTCTTGGGGACCACTACCTGATTACCCCACAGAAGGCAGTCTGCCTGTATAGACATTTCATCTTTGCGCCGCTGGAACGGCTTTATCTCTTCCTGCATTTCCACTGGGACACTGGACCAATTCCCGTGGAACACACAGTTTTTTACGAAGGACAGTAAGGGGTCCTGGCTCGTCCAGGTTCTAATCTGTCGGGCGGTAACAGGTGATTGCTCACTCTCGAATGCTTCCATTACCATAACTAAATCTGCGGGCTGTGCCATCTCCACCCCCGTGGTGGGCAATGGCAGCCTACTGAGAGCATCGGCGCAGTTTTCTGTGCCTGGCCTGTGGCGGATGGAGTAGTTGTACGCAGATAACGTGAGCGCCCATCTCAGAGGAGAGGGGACAGCCTTGCTTGACTCCAGACCTGATCGGAAAGCTTTCAGTTTCCCACCCGTTGATTAGAACTGTGCTACTGATGTCTGTGTAGAGCAGTTGGATCCAATTGCGGATACCCTCCCCAAACCCCATTTTGGAGAGCACGTCCATCAGGTACGTGTGCGATATCCTGTCAAAGGCCTTCTCCTGGTCTAAGCTGATTAAGCAGGTGTCCACCCTCCTGTCCCACACGTAGGCGATTGTATCTCTGAGTAGCGCCAGGCTATCAGAGATCTTCCTGCCGGGCACAGCGCAGGTCTGGTCCGGGTGGATCACCAGCTCCAGAGCAGACTTGACCCTGTTGGCGATGACCTTTGACAGGATCTTGTAGTCCACATTGAGCAGCAAAATGGGCCGCCAGTTTTTGATTTCCTCCCTCTCCCCCTTCTGCTTGTAGATGAGGGTGATGATGCCTTTCCTCATCGATTCTGACATACTGCCGGCCAGAAGCATATCCCCGTACACTTCCAGCAGGTCTGGGCCCATCCAGTCCCACAGAGCCCAATACAACTCGACCGGTAAGCCATCGCTTCCGGGAGTTTTACTTGTCGCGAGGGACCGGACAGCCTTTGTCATCTTGTCCAGAGTTAGCGGGTGGTCCAGACTCTCCCGCTCGCTGTCGTTTAAGACCTCCGAAATAGACGGCAGGAAAGACTGGGAGGCCGCGCGGTCTGTGGGCTTGACGTCGTACAGCCTGGCATAGAAGGATTTGCTGATCCTCAGCATGTCAGGCTGCGAAGACGTCACAGAACCGTCTTCTTCCTTTAGGCTGGTGATCACAGAGCTCCCCCTGTGTACCTTCTGGAAGAAGAAACGCGAACACGTCTCATCCTGCTAGACGGAGCGGACTCTGGAGCGGAAGATAATCTTGGAGGACTCTGAGGCAAAGAGCGAGGCTTGCTGGCCCTTCACCTCTTCGAGTTCCTCCGTGACATCGACCCCCATCGACTGCAGCAGGAGCAGGTTTTGCATATTCGTCTGGAGTCGGGACAATTCCCTCTGTCTCCCTCTCGCCTCCTGAACACCTTTGAGGATGAAGAACCTCTTGATGTTTGCCTTGATTGTTTCCCACCAGTGCATGGGGGAATCACAGAGGGGTTTTACGGTTCTCCAACCTTTGTAATCCCTCTCGAGTTCCTCAACGTTTTCCGGAGTCAACAGTTTCACGTTCAGCTTCCATATTCCCTCTGCCAACTTTCTGGTTTTCCTGTGGGCGACAGCCGGCCAGTAGGAGGCAGTGGTCAGAGAAGAACACCGGCGTGACGTCGGTGGATCTGACCTTGAGCGTGTGGGACACAAACAGGAAGTCTATTGTGGAACGGACGGACCCGTCTGGTCCCGACCAGGTGTATCTGAGCGGTGCTCCGTCTGCAGGGTTGCTGAAGACATCGCACAGCTTGACATCTTTTACCGTGTCCATCAGGAGTCTGGACGTGGCGTCCAGCTTGCTGTCGGCTCTGCTGGATAGTCCAGCCACATCGATGATGCAGTTAAAATTGCCGCCCAGAACGACTGGTCTGGATGTCGCCGGCAGCAGTGGGAGCTGCTGGAGGAGAGCCAGCCTCTCGCTCCTGAGAGGCGAGGCATACACGTTAATTAGCCTTCGAGGAACATTTTTATACATCTGCTACGAGGAGGCGGCCACCCACCACCTCCTTAACTTCGGTGATGGTGAAGTGGCCTCCCCACAGCAGAATGCCCAGGCCGGAGGAACGGCAATCGTTGCCTCCTGACCAGACGGATGGTCCGTGGGACCACCATTGCGACCACTGCCGGTAACTGCTGAAGAGCGGCAAGCTGCACTCCTGCAAGAACAGCAGGTCTGCCTTGACCTTGGCGAGGTACCCCAAGGTGGAAACACATCGCGTAGTCGACGTAATGCTACGCACGTTGATGGATGCAATCTTTAAACCCATTTTTAAATTGGTGATTACGGTCCAAACATTACATTTCGAACACGCAATCCTTTGGTCCTGTGGCCTGTTCCCGTATACATAGGTTAGCTTTAAACTCTTCTACTGCACCTTGGCTGAGACATGGGTTGTCCTCTGCCTTGGGGATGGTTCGACCAGGGGACACCAGCAGTGTGGACGGGAGAGTCCTCCATGTTAACTGGGCTGCCCGTCGCCTGGTGTTGGTTGTTCCTTGTGTGCATCCCCTGTGGTGTCATCGCTCCCAGCGTTCTGTCGCTTCATCGCTCCCGGAGATCCGGAGCGGGACTGCGCTGGTCCCATTGGCGTGTTGCCTCTTCTGCTGGTGGTAGTGGGGGCTTTTGCCTCGCCCTTCACCATCGGAAGAGCTGCAGCCACTGCTGTCCATTGTGGGCGGTAACTGTCTGTTGCCTCTCGTTTCTGCAGGAGGCCTCTTTTCCCTTGACTTGCGGGCCGCCTTCTTCCTGGTGACACGCTGCCATTCCTGTCCCTCTTCTGCTTCTGCTCCCTCCTCTTCCATGGACTCGGTGTCTCGGGGTGGGGGGAGTTTCACTGCTGGGTGCTAGTGTCTGGCGGCTTGCCGTAGCAGACTTCCCTTCCTCCTCTCGGTCAGTGTCCACTAGGGCGGTGGTTTGTTCGCACGGTGTGTTGGCGGGGAGGGAGGTGTCGGTCTCCTCCGCTTTCTCCTCACATGTCACCATGTTCTTTGCCGCCTGCACAGAGCTGAAATTGCGCTTGGGGCAGGCCTTGTACAGATGACTAGCCTGACCACAAAGGTTGTAGCACTTGCTCTCTTTACAGTCCTTTGTCTGGTGTCCTTCCTTCTTGCACTTGCGGCAAATGATTGCTTTGCTGCTTGCTGCCTCGTGGCCTGCTTTCCCGCAGGTTCGGCACACGTTGGGTTGTCCGGCACACGTTGGGTTGTCCGGCACACGTTGGGTTGTCCGGCACACGTTGGGTTGTCCGGCACACGTTGGGTTGTCCGGCACACGTTGGGTTGTCCGGCACACGTTGGGTTGTCCGGCACACGTTGGGTTGTCCGGCACACGTTGGGTTGTTCGGCACACGTTGGGTTGTCCGGCACACGTTGGGTTGTCCGGCACACGTTGGGTTGTCCGGCACACGTTGGGTTGTCCGGCACACGTTGGGTTGTCCGGCACACGTTGGGTTGTCCGGCACACGTTGGGTTGTCCGGCACACGTTGGGTTGTTCGGCACACGTTGGGTTGTCCGGCACACGTTGGGTTGTTCGGCACACGTTGGGTTGTCCGGCACACGTTGGGGTGTCCGGCACACGTTGGGTTGTCCGGCACACGTTGGGTTGTCCGGCACACGTTGGGTTGTTCGGCACACGTCGGGTTGTCCGGCACACGTTGGGTTGTCCGGCACACGTCGGGTTGTTCGGCACACGTTGGGTTGTTCGGCACACGTTGGGTTGTCCGGCACACGTTGGGTTGTTCGGCACACGTTGGGTTGTTCGGCACACGTTGGGTTGTTCGGCGTACACCGTGTAGCCCTGACTTCCTCCAATGGCGAAGCTGGAGGGGGGGGTGCTCTATCGAACCCTTTGCCGAGTCCATCAGGAAGGGTGCGGGCATTAGAGGAGTGACAATCCCAGGCAACGGAGGCGCTCAGGTCAGGACCTCCCTGTACATGGACGACGTCACTGTCTTTTGCTCGGATCCAGTCGGTCCGCGGATTGCTCACAATCTGTGACCAGTTTGAACTGGCCTCGGGGGCGAAGGTCAAACGCAGCAAGAGCGAGGCCGTGTTCTTTGGAAGCTGGTCCGACCAATCCTTTATTCCCTTCACCGTGAAGTCAGATTACCTGAAGGTGTTGGGAACATGGTTCGGAGCGGACGGGGCATGCGTCAAAAACTGGGAAGAGCGTATCGCTAAAGCCAAACATAAACTGGGATGGTGGAAGCTGCACTCTCCATTGCAGGAAAGAACCTGGTCATCAGGAGTGAGGTGCTCTCGGTGTTGTTGTACGTGGTGCAGGTCTGGCCCATACCGCCTCCTATGCCGTGATAGTCACCCGAGCCGTCTTCCATTTCGTCCGGAGATCGAAAATGGACCGTGTGCGCAGAGACACGATGTACAAATCTCTGGACAAGGGGGGAAAGAATGCCTTTGTGTGCGGCTGCAGCAAGCTGTGCACAGACCCTCGGTACGCAAACACCAAGTGTCAGTACGTGCTGAGATTCTATCTGTCCCCGGTGTTGCGAAGGATGGGTCTGGCCAGACTGCCGCGGAAATCTCCAACCAGTTGGACCATGCCTCAGCACTTGTCCTTCGTGGAAAAGTTTTTCAAGAAAAACCCCTTTGACCACAAGGCTATAAAGCAGTGGTCAGCACGCAAGGTCCTGGACCTGGACGCCCAACGAAAGAAGGCGATGATGGATCTGTCGGACGGTTCCCCGAGCAGAATGTCTCATCGCCAGAGCTTTCACACAAGCACCAAGTCGTAGCTTGGTTGGCGGTGAGAAGGGACGCACACCGAGACAGACATCATCTGCTGCTGGAGGGCCATTGACTCAGTGAAAGGCGCTCTTTGGTCTTCCCGAAACTTGCTGGTCTTCCAGAACAAGGAGATGTCCACGGCCGAGTGTTGCAGACTGACACAATCCAAGGTCCAGGAGTACGTGCTGAGGGATGCACTAAAGATTAGTGCAGTCGCCCAAAAGGCACGGTGGAGAAGGGCCAGAGTTTAAGGCCCTTCTGCCACAATAAACCCAGGGGTTGGAATCAGACCCCCCTCGGCCTGTACTTGTTAATCTGCTTGTATACATCGAACACCATGTACTGAAACACACCTGTGTTGTGCCATGTACAATGAATGTTTCTGCACTGTTTAGTAACTTGTAAAGAAATCTCAATGTATTCTCATCCGTTCTGTGTACTGCTTTCATCTACACAGTGCTACCTGTAACGTGATTGGTGATGGGGATTGAAATGTATCCTGGAATGTAATGTAAACCTGTCCTTACCTGCTCCATGTAATACCCTCATTTACACAGTGCTACATGTAACGTGATTTACAGATTGTACTAAACTGTGCCTTGAAATGAAATGTATGCTAGTGCACTGTATGGAACCGCTGTCAGCGTCCAAACGAATTGTATGGAATTGCTAACCGCAAGATACTGAGCTATTTTCCAATGTATTGTGAAAATTTTATATGAATAAAGTATATTTTTGAAAAAAAAATGTGAGCGCCCATCTCTGGATGCGGGCCGATGCATTCATTTATCCTCTTACTTTCAGAAAAGAGGGATATCAGCGCCTTATGGTCAGTTTCCAATTCAAATTTGAGCCCAAACAGATATTGCTGCATTTTCTTTACCCCATAAACACACGCTAACGCTTCTTTGTCAATTATGCTGTAGGCCCTCTCAGCCTTAGACAGACTCCTGGATGTATAAGCAACCGGTTGCAATTTCCCAGATTCATTAGCTTGTTGCAATACACACCCGACACCGTATGACGACGCATCACATGCTAGTACCAAACGCTTACATGGATCATACAACACAAGCAATTTGTTTGAGCATAACAGTTTTCTAGCTTTTACAAAGGCATTTTCTTGGCTTTTACCCCATACCCATTCACCTTCTTTACGCGGTAAAGAGTGCAGTGGTTCTAACAGTGTGCTAAGACCCGGTAAGAAGTTACCAAAGTAGTTCAGGAGTCCGAGAAACGTCCGCAGCTCCGTCATGTTCTGTGGCCTCGGTGTGTTCTCGATTGCCTCCGTCTTCGAATCGGTGGGCCTGATGCCGTCCGCCGCGATTCTTCTCCCCAGGAACTCCACTTCAGGCACCAGGAAAATGCACTTCGAGCGTTTTAGCCTGAGCCCCACGCAATTAAGCCGACTAAGAACCCCCTCCAGGTTCTGCAGGTGCTCGACGGTGTCCCGACCTGTAACCAAGATGTCGCCCTGGAAGACCACGGTGCGCGGGACTGACTTCAGTAAGCTTTCCATGTTCCTCTGGAATATCGCCATGGCTGATCGAATCCCAAACGGGCATCTGTTGTAAAGGAAGAGACCCTTGTGCGTGTTGATGCAGGTGAGGCCCTTCGATGATTCCTCCAGCTCCTGCGTCATGTAGGCCGCGGTCAAGTCCAGCTTCGTGAACATTTTTCCTCCCGCCAGCATCACAAGTAGGTCGTCTGCCTTTGGTAGCGGGTATTGATCCTGCAGGGAGAAACGATTGATAGTTACTTTGTAATCACCACAGATTCTGACGGTGCCATCTCCCTTGAGGCCTGCCCTGTACATTATGATTCGAAAACAACATTACTTTGTTGACAGTACTTGTAGCAGCACTAGTGTGCTGAGAGATTTGTTTGGTATTGTCACTGGTGGCGATAAACGCCTGGGCTATCGCTATGGCTTTACTCAAGGTTGGGGTCTCTACAGTCAAAAGTTTGCGAAGTATTACTTCATGGCCAATACCAAGTACAAAGAAATCCCCGAGCATGTGCTCCAAGTGTCCTTCAAATTCGCAATGTTCTGCAAAGCGCCTTAGCTCGGCGACATAGCTCACCACTTCCTGGTCTTCAGACCTTTTGTACGTGTAGAACTGATACCTGGCCATCGGAAGGCTTTCCTTCGGCTTTAGATGCTCCCGGACCAGTGTGCACAAATCATCGTACGACCTCTCTGTGGGTTTCGCTGGAACAAGCAGATTTTTCATGAGGCCATACGATGGTGCCCCACAAACGGTGAGGAGAATCGCCCTTCGTTTGGCAACGTTCGTTTCTCCTTCCAGCTCATTGGCCACAAAGTATTGGTCGAGTCGCTCCACGAAGGTTTCCCAATCATTTCCCTCCAAAAATTTCTCCAGAATGCCCACTGGTCTCTGCATTGTTGTGGAGGGGTTCGTCATCTGTATCTCGTCACCAGTTGTTGTGTATTGAATAAAGAGTCTGACCAGATACTGTGAGCTCAAAGTAAGGAGTGACCGTTGTCCTTTATTACAGGTCTCCAGAGCGCCTCTCCAGCCTGTGAGGCCTCCTTGTGTACAGGTGCTCCCAAGGGATTGTGGGATCCCTTGGGACTCCAGGGGATGAGCCCTCTGGTGGTTAAACAAGGTATTTACAGGTTTACATATGTAACAGGGTAAGATACAGAGTAAAGCTCCCTCTACATGGTCCCATCAAACACTCCCAGGGCAGGTACAGGGGGTTAGATACAGAGTAAAGCTCCCTCTACACTGTCCCCATCAAACACTCCCAGGGCAGGTACAGGGGGTTAGATACAGAGTAAAGCTCCCTCTACACTGTCCCATCAAACACTCCCAGGGCAGGTACAGGGGGTTAGATACAGAGTAAAGCTCCCTCTACACTGTCTCATCAAACACTCCCAGGGCAGGTACAGGGGGTTAGATACAGAGTAAAGCTCCCTCTACACTGTCCCATCAAACACTCCCAGGGCAGGTACAGGGGGTTAGATACAGAGTAAAGCTCCCTCTACACTGTCCCATCAAACACTCCCAGGGCAGGTACAGGGGGTTAGATACAGAGTAAAGCTCCCTCTACACTGTCCCATCAAACACTCCCAGGCAGGTACAGCACGGGTTAGATACAGAGTAAAGCTCCCTCTACATTGTCCCATCAAACACTCCCAGGGCAGGTACAGGGGGTTAGATACAAAGTAAAGCTCCCTCTACACGGTCCCATCAAACACTCCCAGGGCAGGTACAGCACGGGTTAGATACAGAGTAAAGCTCCCTCTACACTGCCCCATCAAACACTCCCAGGGCAGGTACAGGGGGTTAGATACAGAGTAAAGCTCCCTCTACACTGTCTCATCAAACACTCCCAGGGCAGGTACAGGGGGTTAGATATAGAGTAAAGCTCCCTCTACATTGTCCCATCAAACACTCCCAGGGCAGGTACAGGGGGTTAGATACAGAGTAAAGCTCCCTCTACACTGTTCCATCAAACACTCCCAGGGCAGGTACAGCATGGGTTAGATACAGAGTAAAGCTC
This sequence comes from Pristiophorus japonicus, assembly GCF_044704955.1. Taxonomy (NCBI): domain Eukaryota; kingdom Metazoa; phylum Chordata; class Chondrichthyes; family Pristiophoridae; genus Pristiophorus; species Pristiophorus japonicus. The sequence goes on from NW_027254886.1 coordinate 18,349, forward strand.
CCTCTACACTGTCCCATCAAACATAGAAACATAGAAAATAGATTCAGGAGTAGGCCATTCGGCCCTTCGAGCCTGCACCACCATTCAATAAGATCATGGCTGATCATTCCCTCAGTACCCCATTCCTGCTTTCTCTCCATGCCCCTTGATTCCTTTAGCCATAAGGGTCATATCGAACTCCCTCTTGAATATATTCAATGAATTGGCCTCAACGACTCTCTGCGGTAGGGAATTCCACAGGTTAACAATTCTCTGAGTGAAGAAGTTTTTCCTCATCTCAGTCCTAAATGGCTTACCCCTTATCCTAAAACTGTGTCCCCTGGTTCTGGACTTCCCCAACATCGGAAACATTCTTCCCGCATCTAACCTGTCCAGTCCCGTCAGAATCTTATATGTTTCTATGAGATCCCCTCTCATCCTTCTAAACTCGTGTATAAAGGCCCAGTTGATCCAGTCTCTCCTCATATGTCAGTCCTGCCATCCCGGGAATCAGTCTGGTGAACCTCCGCTGCACTCCCTCAATAGCAAGAACGTCCTGCCTCAGATTAGGAGACCAAAACTGAACACAATATTCCAGGTGAGGCCTCACCAAGGTCCTGTACAACTGCAGTAAGACCTCTCTGCTCCTATACTCAAATCCTCTCGCTATGAAGGCCAACATACCATTTGCCTTCTTCACCGCCTGCTGTACCTGCATGCCAACTTTCAATGACTGATGAACCAGGTCTCGTTGCACCTCCCCTTTTCTTAATCTGCCGCCATTCAGATAATATTCTGCCTTTGTGTTTTTGCCACCAAAGTGGATAACCTCACATTTATCCACATTATACTGCATCTACCATGCATTTGCCCACTCACCTAACCTGTCCAAGGCACCCTGCAGCCTTTTAGCGTCCTCCTCACAGCTCACACCGCCACCCAGTCTAGTGTCATCCGCAAACTTAATTCCTTTATCCAAATCATTAATAATATGTCCTTACTATACAGTACAAATGCACACGAGGCCCATACAAGAGAGAAGGTCACTCTGTGATCAGTAAATTTATTCCAGCACTCAAGTGATGAAGGTGGGTGGAGCTTCCCCTTTTATACCTGAAGGTCCAGGTTAGGAGTGTCTCCCACAAGTTCACCACCTAGTGGTCAGTGTTCTCACGGTGTACAACTTAGGTCAGTTTGTACATGGGTTACAATGTTGGTTAAATACATGACATCACTTCCCCCCAAAGTCTTATTGGGATCACAGGTTGAGTCTCTCCGGTGGTTTACGCTCCCTTGTAGAGCGCCTGAGTTGGGGCTCCGGTTGTTGGGCGCTGGCCTGAGTGTCTGCTGTTTGCGGTGCCTCAGGCCTGTCCGGACTGCCCACAGTGACTGGGCTCTCCTCCCTTTGGTCCCTGTGTTCGGTCACCTGTGGTGGAGTGAACTCTACATCGTGTTCTTCCTCTGCTTCTTCTATGGGGTTGCTGAACCTCCTTTTTGTTTGATCTGTATGTTTGCGGCAGATTTGTCCATTGGTAAATTTAACATTGTGACCGGCACCTGCTCTCAACAATTTCTTTCATGGTGGGGTTTATGAGGGATAACCTGGTTTTGAGCGTCCTTTTCATTAGTAGCTCTGCAGGTGGAACCCCTGTGAACGAGTGTGGTCGGGATCTATTGGCCAACAGGAGGCGTGATAAGCGGCTTTGTAGGGAACCCCCTTGGATTCTGAGCATCCCCTGTTTGATTATCTGCACTGCTCGTTCTGCCTGGCCGTTTGAGGCCGGCTTGAACGGTGCCGTTCTGACATGTTTGATTCCATTTCCTGCCATGAAGTCCTGGAACTCAATGCTTGTAAAGCACGGGCCATTGTCGCTGACCAAGACGTCCGATAGACCGTGGGCGGCGAACATTTTCTACCATGGCCGAGGATGTGCTTGAATTGAGAATGTCACACTCGATCCATTTGGAGTAGGCGTCTACTACAACCAAAAACATTTTCCCCATGAAAGGACTTGCGTAGTACACATGGATGCGTGACCAAGGCTTGGCGGGCCATGGCCAGGGGCTAAGGGGGGCTTCCCTGGGCGCATTGCCCAGCTGGGCACACGTGTTGCACCTGCGAACACAAAGTTCCAGATCTGCGTCTATCCCTGGCCACCAAACGTGTGACCTGGCAATTGCCTTCATCGTGACAATGCCCGGGTGCTCCTTGTGGAGTTCTCTGATGAACGCCTCTCTGCCCATCTGGGGCATGACTACGCGGTTTCCCCACAGTAGGCAATCGGCCTGAATCGAGAGTTCATCCCTGCGCCTGTGAAATGGTTTAAATTTCTCAGGGCATGCCCTGTACGTGGCTGCCCAGTCCCCATTCAGGACACATTTCTTGACTAGAGACAATAGCGGGTCTCTATTTGTCCAGACTTTAATCTGACGGGCTGTCACGGGTGAGCCTTCGCTTCCGAAAGCTTCAACAGCCATGACCATCTCAGCATCATGCTCGGTTGCCCCCTCAGTGGTGGCTAGTGGGAGCCTGCTGAGTGCATCGGCGCAGTTTTCAGTGCCCGGTCTGTGCCGAATTGTATAGTCATAGGCAGCTAACGTGAGTGCCCACCTCTGTATGCGGGCTGATGCATTAGCATTTATGGCCTTGTTGTCAGCCAAAAGGGACGTTAGGGGTTTGTGATCTGTCTCCAGCTCAAATTTCCTGCCAAACAGATACTGGTGCATTTTCTTTACTGCATATACACATGCGAGCGCCTCCTTTTCTACCATCCCGTAGCCCCTTTTTGCCTGGGACAGACTCCTGGAGGCATAAGCTACCGGCTGTAACTGACCCTTGGCACTGACATGCTGCAACACACACCCGACACCATAGGACGACGCATCGCACGTTAACACAAGTTTCTTACATGGTTCATATAGCGTTAACAGAGTGTTGGAACATAACAAATTGCGTGCTCTATTAAAAGCCCTTTCCTGGCTGTCCCCCCAGACCCATTCGCGACCTTTGCGTAGGAGCACGTGTAGCGGCTCTAGCAGCATGCTCAATTTGGGAAGAAAGTTACCAAAATAGTTCAGGAGCCCCAGGAATGAACGCAGCTCCGTCGTGTTACAGGGTCTGGGTGCTCTCTGGATCGCTTCCGTTTTGGATGCAGTAGGGCTGATCCCGTCTGCTGCTACCCTCATCCCCAGGAATTCTACCTCTGGAGCTAGGAAGACGCACTTCGCCTTTTTCAGTCGCAGACCTACCCAGTCCAGTCTGCGTAGCACCTCCTCCAGGTTGTGGAGGTGTTCTTCAGTATCGTAACCCGTAATGAGGATGTCGTCCTGAAAAACCACCGTCCCTGGAATCGACTTGAGGAGGCTTTCCATGTTTAGTTGAAAGATCGCGGCAGCCGAGCGAATCCCGAACGGACATCTGTTGTACTCAAACAACCCCTTGTGTGTCGTGATGGTGATCAGCTTCTTCGACTCACTCGCCAGTTCCTGTAAGCTGAGGTCAGGTTCAATTTTGAAAACATTTTGCCACCGGATAGCATCGCAAAGAGGTCCTCCGCTCTCGGTAGCGGGTACTGGTCTTGGAGTGACACCCGATTGATGGTGGCCTTGTAATCACCACATCTCCTGACCGACCCATCCACCTTGAGCACCGGCACAATCGGGCTCGCCCAGTCACTGAATTCGACTGGCGAGATGATGCCTTCCCTCAGCAGGTGGTCCAATTCGCCTTCTATCTTTTCCCGCATCACGTACGGCACCGCTCTGGCCTTGTGGTGTACTGGCCTGGCGTCCGGGTTTATGTGAATCACTACCTTGGTCCCCATGAAAGTGCCGATGCCGGGTTGAAATAGTGAGTCAAATTTGTCCAGGACCTGTGAGCATGACACTCGCTCCACAGAGGAAATTGCATTGACATCAGCCCATTTCCAGTTCATGACAGCAAGCCAACTCCTCCCCAGTAGTGCGGGACCGTCCCCTGGGACAATCCAGAGTGGCAACCTGTTCTCTGAATCTTTGTGGGTCACGACTACCGTGGCGCTGCCTAGCACCAGAATGATCTCCTTTGTATATGTCTGTAGCTGTGCGTCAATCACCGATAATTTTGGCCTCCTGGCCTTGGACACCCACAACTTGTCAAACTGTTTGATACCCATCAGAGACTGGCTGGCCCCCGTGTCCAGTTCCATTGATACTGGGATGCCATTGAGGAGCACTTTCATCATTATCGGTGGCGTCCCGGTTTATGAACTGTATATGTGCTCCACATGAACTCGCTGAACTTCAGCTTCCAGCAATTTCCCCCAGTGTCCATTTGGCCTCGTAGGGCTTACATCGGGCCCGTCCTCCTCGTACATCAACCTGGCTGCAGGCTTCCTGCACATACGCGCCAAGTGACCGCTGACATTGCAGTTTCTGCAGGTATATTGCTGATACCTGCAAGCTCTGGCTGGGTGTTTGCCTCCAACATGAGCCGTTATTGGAAACAAAAGGTCCATTACCAGTCGATCGTCTCTGACTGTCTCTGTATCTGTCCTTAAATGCACCATTGACAGATATTGATGACCCCAACACTGGCCGCATTGTCCATTGCGATGGCATGAATCGCCGTTCAGCTAGCCATTGTCTCTGTTGAATTCCCCCTTTGGGTTCGACTGCATGCTGGGGCATGTCCGATTGCCCCTATCTGCCTGGAGAACTGTGTGCCGCATTAACAATGTTGACTACCTGGCCATTTGCTGCATTTAAACCAAGATTTTTGTCAAACATCATTCTGGTCTCTTCCTCCCCTGAGATAAATGTCTGGGCTATCAGAGCCGCCGTTTCCAGGGTCAAGTCTTTGGTCTCAATCAGTTTCCTGAAAACCCCAGCGTGCCCGATGCCCTCAATAAAAAAGTCTCGCAGCATCTCCGCTCTGCATGCATCTGGGAACTTACATAGGTCTGCCACGAAGTCTGGAACGCTTTGCCCTTCTCACCGCCGGTGTGTGTAAAACCGGTGTCTCGCCATGTGCATGCTGCTCGCCGGTTTAAAGTGTTCCCCGATCAACTTACTGAGCTCTTCGAACGTCTTGTCCGCCGGCTTCTCTGGCGCTAGAAGGTCCTTCATCAGGGAGTACGTCCTGGATCCACAAACCGTCAGGAGATGAGCCCTGCGTTTGTCGGCCGAATCCTGTCCCAGCCATTCCTTAGTGACAAAACTTTGCTGTAGTCTCTCAATAAAATCGTCCCAATCATCACCAACACAGTACCTCTCTTCTGTGCTGCTAGTGGCCATGCTCGCGTGGTTTAAATCCCAGTTTCTCGTCGCCAATAATATGTCCTTACTATACAGTATAAATGCACACGAGGCCCATACTAGATAGAAGGTCACTCTGTGACCAGTTACCTTTATTCCAGCACTGAAGTGATGAAGGTGGGTGGAGCTTCCCCTTTAATACCTGAAAGTCCAGGTTAGGAGTGTCTCCCACAAGTTCACCATCTAGTGGTCAGTGTTCTCACGGTGTACAACTTAGGTCAGTTTATACATGGATTACAATGATAGTTGAATACATGACAATTAATGTATATTGTAAATAGCTGGGGTCCCAGCACTGAGCCCTGCGGCACTCCACTAGTCACTGTCTGCCATTCTGAAAAGGACCCGTTTATCCCGACTCTCTGCTTCCTGTCTGCCAACCAGTTCTCTATCTACGTCAGTACATTACTCCCAATACCATGTGCTTTGATTTTGCACACCAGCCTCTTGTGTGGGACCTTGTCAAAAGCCTTTTGAAAGTCCAAATACACCACATCCACTGGTTCTCCCTTGTCCACTCTACTAGTTACATCCTCAAAAAATTCCAGAAGATTTGTCAAGCATGATTTCCCTTTCATAAATCCATGCTGACTTGGACCGATCCTGTCACTGCTTTCCAAATCCGCTGCTATTTCATCCTTAATAATTGATTCCAACATTTTCCCCACTACTGATGTCAGGCTAACTGGTCTGTAATTATCCGTTTTCTCTCTCCCTCCCTTTTTAAAAAGTGGTGTTACATTAGCTACCATCCAGTCCATAGGAACTGATCCAGAGTCGATAGACTGTTGGAAAATGATCACCAATGCATCCACTATTTCTAGGGCCACTTCCTTAAGTACTCTGGGATGCAGACTATCAAGCCCCGGGGATTTATCGGCCTTCAATCCCATCAATTTCCCTAACACAATTTCCCACCTAATAAGGATTTCCTTCAGTTCCTCCGTCTCACTAGACCCTCGCTCCCCTAGTATTTCCGGAAGGTTATTTGTGTCTTATTTCGTGAAGACAGAACCAAAGTATTTGTTCAATTAGTCTGCCATTTCTTTGTTCCCCATTATAAATTCACCTGAATCCAACTGCAAGGGACCTATATTTGTCTTCATTAATCTTTTTCTCTTCACATATCTATGAAAGCTTTTACAGTTAGTTTTTATGTTCCCGGCAAGCTTCCTCTCGTACTCTATTTCCCCCCTCCTAATTAAACCCTTTGTCCTCTGCTGAATTCTAAATTTCTCCCAGTCCTTGGGTTTGCTGCTTTTTCTGGCCAATTTATATGCTTCTTCCTTGGATTTAACACTATCCCTAATTTCCCGTGTTAGCCACGGTTAAGCACCTTCCCAGTTTTATTTTTACATCAGACAGAGATGTACAATTGTTGAAGTTCATCCATGTGGTCTTTAAATGTTTGCCATTGCCTATCCACCATCAACTCTTTAAGTATCACTCGCCAGTCTATTCTAGCCAATTCACGTCCTATACCATCAAAGTTACCTTTCTTTAAGTTCAGGACCCTAGTTTCTGAATTAACTGTGTCACTCTCCATCTTAATAAAAAATTCTACCATGTTATGGTCACTCTTCCCCAAGGGGCTTCACACAACAAGATTGCTAATTAGTCCTTTCTCATTACACATCACCCAGTCTAGGATGGCCAGCTCCCTAGTTGGTTCCTCGACATATTGGTCTAGAAAACCATCCCTAATACACTCCAGGAAATCCTCCTCCACTGCTTTGCTACCAGTTTGGTTAGCCCAATCAATATGTAGATTAAAGTCGCCCATAATAACTGTGTACCTTTATTGCATGCATCCCTAATTTCTTGTTTGATGCTGTCCCCAACCTTACTACTGCTGTTTGGTGGTCTGTACACAACTCCCACTAGGGTTTTGTGCCCCTTGGTATTCCGTAGCTCCACCCATACCGATTCCACATCATCCAAACTAATGTCCTTTCTTACTATTGCATTAATTTCCTCTTTAACCAGCAATGCCACCCCACCTCCTTTTTCTTTCTGTCTATCCTTCCTAAATGTTGAATATCCCTGGATGTTGAGTTCCCAGCCTTGGTCACCCTGGAACCATGTCTCCGTGATGCCAATTACATCGTATCCGTTAACTGCTGTCTGCGCAGTTAATTCGTCCACCTTATTCCGAATACTCCTCGCATTGAGGCACAGAGCCTTCAGGCTTGTCTTTTTAACACACTTTGCCCCTTTAAAATTTTGCTGTAATGTGGCCCTTTTTGCTTTTTGCCTAGGGTTTCTCTGCCCTCCACTTTTACTTTTCTTTTTTATATCTTTTGCTTCTGCCCCCATTCTACTTCCCTCTGTCTCCCTGCATAGGTTCCCATCCCCCTGCCATATTAGTTTAACCCCTCCCCAACAGCACTAGCAAACACTCCCCCTAGGACATTGGTTCCGGTCCTGCCCAGGTGCAGATTGTCCGGTTTGTACTGTTCTCCCCCAGAACCGGTTCCAATGTCCCAGGAATTTGAATCCCTCCCTGCTGCACCACTCCTCAAGACATGTATTCATCTGAGCTATCCTGCGATTCCTACTCTGACTAGCAGTGGCACTGGTAGCAATCCTGAGATTACTACTTTTGAGGTCCTACTTTTTAAATTTAGCTCCTAGCTCCCTAAATTTGTCTCATAGGATCTCATCCCATTTTTTACCTATACCGTTGGTACCTTTATGCACCACGACAACTGGCTGTTCACCCTCCCTTTTCAAAATGTCCTGCACCCGGTCCGAGACATCCTTGACCCTTGCACCAGGGAGGCAATCCTGGAGTCTCGGTTGAGGCCGCAGAAACGCCTATCTATTCCCCTTACAATAGAATCCCCTATCACTATAGCTCTCCCACTCTTCTTCCTGCCCTCCTGTGCAGCAGAGTCATCCTCGGTGCCATGAACTTGGCTGCTGCTGCCCTCCCCTGATGAGTCATCCCCCTCAACAGTACCCAAAGTGGTTTGCAGGGTGTGACCGCAGGGGACCCCTGCACGACCTTCGTTCCACTGCTCTTCCTGTTGGTCACCCATCCCCTGTCTGGCTATGTACCCTCCCAGGGCAGGTACGGCATGGATTAGATACAGAGTAAAGCTCCCTCTACACTGTCCCATCAAACACTCCCAGGGCAGGTACAGGGGGTTAGATACAGAGTAAAGCTCCCTCTACACTGTCCCATCAAACACTCCCAGGGCACGTACAGTACAGGGTAAGATACAGAGTAAAGCTTCCTCTATACTGTCCCATCAAACACTCCCAGGGCAGGTACAGCACGGGGTTAGATACAGAGTAAAGCTCCCTCTACACTGTCCCCATCAAACACTCCCAGGGCAGGTACAGGGGGTTAGATACAGAGTAAAGCTCCCTCTACACTGTCTCATCAAACACTCCCAGGGCAGGTACAGGGGGTTAGATACAGAGTAAAGCTCCCTCTACAGTGTCCCATCAAACACTCCCAGGGCAGGTACAGGGGGTTAGATACAGAGTAAAGCTCCCTCTACACTGTCCCATCAAACACTCCCAGGGCAGGTACAGGGGGTTAGATACAGAGTAAAGCTCCCTCTACACTGTCCCATCAAACACTCCCAGGGCAGGTACAGGGGGTTAGATACAGAGTAAAGCTCCCTCTACACTGTCCCATCAAACACTCCGGGGGCAGGTACAGGGGGTTAGATACAGAGTAAAGCTCCCTCTACACTGTCCCATCAAACACTCCCAGGGCAGGTACAGGGGGTTAGATACAGAGTAAAACTCCCTCTACACTGTCCCATCAAACACTCCCAGGGCAGGTACAGGGGGTTAGATACAGAGTAAAGCTCCCTCTACACTGTCCCATCAAACACTTCCTGTTACAGAGAATGACAGAGACAGCTCTGATTGTTACTCATCCCCACTCCAGCCCGCCTCCCGACATGGAAGGGAGCTTTAATCTGAAACATATTTCTCCCCTGACAGAAACCTGAGGCAGGCCACAGCTATCCTGACTTGTCAGAAACCACAGCTGAATATACATAGTCAGCGATGTCATGGAAATGTACACTGGCATCCTGTCAGATTAGCGGTTGCGCCTGTATTTTTATTCATTGCTGGCCAGCATTTATTGCCCTTCCCGAATAGCTCTTGTGGAGGTGGTAGTGACCTTGCCAGCTCAGTTCAGTGGGAATGAGAGTCAGCCACATTGCTGTGGTTCTGATTTACATATTGGCCAGACCGGATAGATGTGGTAGAGTTCCTTCTCGAAAGGACACGATGGGTTTTTACAGCAATCCGCTAGTATTTTTTCATTTGTTGTGGGATGTGTGCGTCGCTGGCCAGGCCGGCATTTATTGCCTGTCCCTAACTGCCCCTTGAGAAGGTGGTGGTGAGCCCCCTTCTTGAACCGCCGCAGTCCGTGTGGTGAAGGTGCTCCCACAGTGCTGTTGGGGAGGGAGTTCCAGGATTGTGACCCAGCGACGATGAAGGAACGGCCGATATATTTCCAAGTCGAGGGATGGTGTGTGACTGGGAGGGGAACGTGGAGGGGGTGGTGTTCCTGTGGACCTGCTGCCCTTGACCTTCTAGGCGGGTAGAGGTCGCGGGTTTGGGAGGTGCTGCCGAAGAAGCCTTGGCGAGTTGCCGCGGTGCATCTTGTGGACGGTGCACACTGCAGCCACGGTGCGCCGGTGGTGGAGGGAGTGAGTGTTGGAGGTGGTGGAGGGAGTGAGTGTTGGAGGCGGTGGGGAGCGTGGCCCATCGAGCGGGGCTGCATTGTCCTGGATGGTGTCGAGCTTCTCGAGTGTTTGTTGGAGCTGCAACTCATCCAGGCAAGTGGAGTGTTCCATCACACTCCTGACTTGTGGCTTGTCGATGGTGGAGAAATGCGGTCACCGTTGTAATGTAGGAAGCACGGCAGGCAATATGCGCACAGCAAGCTCCCACAGCCAGCACTGTGATGATGACGATCCAATCAGCTGTTATTTTATTGATATTGGTTGAGCGATAAATATTAGTCCCAGGACACCGGGGAGAACTCCCCCTGCTCTTCTTCCAATAGTGGCCCCGGGATCTTTTACATTCACCCGAGAGGGCAGACGTGGACCTCAGTTTAACGTCTCATGCAAAAGACGGCACCTCCGACAGTGCGGCACTCCCTCAGTACCGCCCCTCCGACAGTGCGGCGCTCCCTCAGTACCGTCCCTCCGACAATGCGGCGCTCCCTCAGTACCGCCCCTCCGACAATGCGGCGCTCCCTCAGTACTGCCCCTCCGACAGTGCGGCGCTCCCTCAGTACCGCCCCTCCGACTGCGCAGTGCAGCGCTCCCTCAGTACCGCCCCTCCGACAGCGCAGTGCGGCGCTCCCTCAGTGCCGCCCCTCCGACAGTGGGAAATACTTAATACATTGTCTTTCACCACCTCAGGATGCCCCGAAGCGCTTCACAACCAATGAAGTACTTTTGAAGTGCGGTCACTGTTGTAATGTGGGAAACGCGGCAGCCAATTTGCGCACAGCAAGCTCCCACAAACCGCAACCTGATAAATGACCCGATCATCTGTTGTTTCCGGCCATTATGTTTGTGGTAGAATGTTGGTTGGGGGCTATCGCTCGCAGCCATAGCCTTATCAGCGGGTGTGTGTAGCCGGGGTTGTATCTGGCACAGGCTGCGGGCGATGGTGAAGGGTGGGGGGGCAAAGGGGGAGAGTATGGTGGAGGAGGGGGACGGGGATGGAGGAGGAGGGGGACGGGGATGGAGGAGGAGGGGGAGGGGGATGGAGGAGGAGGGGGAGGGGGATGGAGGAGGAGGGGGAGGGGGATGGGGATGGAGGAGGAGGGGGAGGGAGGAGGAGGGGGAGGGGGAGGGGATGGAGGAGGAGGGGGAGGGGGAGGGGGATGGAGGAGGAGAGGGAGGGGGAGGGGGATGGAGGAGGAGGGGGGGGTTGGTGGAGGGGGATGGAGGAGGAGGGGAGGGGGAGGGGGATGGAGGAGGAGGGGGAGGGGGATGGAGGAGGAGAGGGAGGTGGAGGGGGATGGAGGAGGAGGGGGAGGGGGAGGGGGATGGAGGAGGAGGGGGAGGGGGAGGGGGATGGAGGAGGAGGGGGGGGTTGGTGGAGGGGGATGGAGGAGGAGGGGGATGGAGGAGGAGGAGGAGGGGGATGGAGGAGGAGGGGAGGGGGAGGGGGATGGAGGAGGAGGGGGAGGGGGATGGAGGAGGAGGGGGGGGTTGGTGGAGGGGGATGGAGGAGGAGGGGGTTGGTGGAGGGGGAGTGGGAGACACGATACCTCCATGGGACCAGACATTGGCAGGGCAGCACAGCTCAAAGCTGCAAGATCGGGTAATATTGCAAATATCATTTCTGGGCTCCCCTGCCAGCTCACCTGGTTCAGGCAATGTGTTAGGAGCACAGACCAACATTAGGGCCCGGCCGTTCAGGGTGATGTCAGGGAGCACTTCTTCACACAAAGGGCCGTGGGAATCGGGAACTCTCTCCCCCAAACACTGTTGAGGCTGGGAATGGGCGGGGGCATTAATTAGAGCTTTCAGGATGGAGCTCTGTTGGGTAATAGTATTCAGGGTTGCGGAACCGAGGCAGGTAGCTGGAGTTACTATTAAAGATCAGGCATGGTCTCATTGAACGGCCTCCTCCTGTCCCTAATGTAACAGGCTCGAGGGGCTGAACGGCCTCCTCCTGTCCCTAATGTAACAGGCTCTAGGGACTGAACGGCCTCCTCCTGTCCCTAATGTAACAGGCTCGAGGGGCTGAATGGCCTCCTCCTGTCCCTAATGTAACAGACTCGAGGGGCTGAACGGCCTCCTCCTGTCCCTAATGTAACAGACTCGAGGGGCTGAACGGCCTCCTCCTGTCCCTAATGTAACAGGCTCGAGGGGCTGAACGGCCTCCTCCTGTCCCTAATGTAACAAGCTCGAGGGGCTGAACGGCCTCCTCCTGTTCCTAATGTAACAGGCTCGAGGGGCTGAACGGCCTCCTCCTGTTCCTAATGTAACAGGCTCGAGGGGCTGAACGGCCTCCTCCTGTCCCTAATGTAACAGGCTCGAGGGGCTGAACGGCCTCCTCCTGTCCCTAATGTAACAGGCTCGAGGGGCTGAACGGCCTCCTCCTGTCCCTAATGTAACAGGCTCGAGGGGCTGAACGGCCTCCTCCTGTCCCTAATGTAACAGGCTCGAGGGGCTGAACGGCCTCCTGTCCCTAATGTAACAGGCTCGAGGGGCTGAACGGCCTCCTCCTGTCCCTAATGTAACAGGCTCGAGGGGCTGAACGGCCTCCTGTCCCTAATGTAACAGGCTCGAGGGGCTGAGTGGCCCTAGGTTGGCTGGCAAGGATTGCTTTGCCATCGGAGTGCTGATCGCTGAATATTGGTTATTACATGGCGGAGGGAAGCTGATCGAGGAAGCAGTTGAAGGTGGTTGGGCGGAGGACAGTGTCCCCCAGAGAACCTACAGCGATGTCCTGGCCTCCCACAATCGCCTCCATCTTCCTACACGCCAGGTCCTGGGGGGGGGAGGTCACCATTGACCAGAAACATAACTGGACCAGCCACATAAATACTGTGACCACAAGAGCGGGTCAGAGACTGGTTATTCTGCGGCGAGTGTCTCACCTCCTGACTCCCCAAACCCTTTCCACCATCTACAAGGACACAAGTCAGGAGTGTGATGGAACACTCCCCACTTGCCTGGATGAGTTGCAGCTCCAACAACACTCGAGAAGCTCGACACCATCCAGGACAAAGCAGGCCGCTCGATGGGCCACGCTACCCACCACCTCCAACACTCACTCCCTCCACCACCGGCGCACCGTGGTTGCAGTGTGCACCGTCTACAGGATGCACTGCAGCAACTCGCCAAGGCTTCTTCGGCAGCACTTCCCAAACCCGCGACCTCTACCGCCTAGAAGGACAAGGGCAGCAGGTCCATGGGAACACCACCCCCTCCACGTTCCCCTCCCAGTGACACACCATCCCTCGACTTGGAAATATATCGGCCGTTCCTTCATCGTCGCTGGGTCACAATCCTGGAACTTCCTCCCTAACAGCACTGTGGGAGCACCTTCACCACACGGACTGCAGCGGTTCAAGAAAGCGGCTCATCACCACCTTCTCAAGGGGCAATTAGGGCTGGGCAATAAATGCCGGGCCTGACCAGCGACTCCCACATCCCAGGAACAAATTGTTAATAAAATGTTTGATTCGACCACTGTGCCTTTCGAGCTCAGATCCGCTAGAGACAATTGGCGCCACTCTTGGGGAGGGAATTCTAGAGCTCAGGGCCCAGGCGGCTGAAGGCACGGCCACCTATGGTGGTGCGATGGGAATTGGGAGATGGGCGAGAGGCCAGAATTGGAGGAGCACTGAGATCTCGGGGGGTTGTAAAGCTGGAGGAGATTGCAGAGATAGGGAGGGGTGTAGGGGCTGGAGGAGGTTACAGAGATAGGGAGGGGAGTAGGGACTGGAGGAGGTTACAGAGATAGGGAGGGGTGTAGGGGCTGGAGGAGGTTACAGAGATAGGGAGGGGAGTAGGGGCTGGAGGTGGTTACAGAGATAGGGAGGGGTGTAGGGCTGGAGGAGGTTACAGAGATAGGGAGGGGTGTAGGGGCTGGAGGAGGTTACAGAGATAGGGAGGGGAGTAGGGGCTGGAGGTGGTTACAGAGATAGGGAGGGGTGTAGGGGCTGGAGGAGGTTACAGAGATAGGGAGGGGTGTAGGGGCTGGAGGGGGTTACAGAGATAGGGAGGGTGTAGGGGCTGGAGGAGGTTACAGAGATAGGGAGGGGTGTAGGGGCTGGAGGAGGTTACAGAGATAGGGAGGGGAGTAGGGGCTGGAGGTGGTTACAGAGATAGGGAGGGGTGTAGAGGCTGGAGGAGGTTACAGAGATAGGGAGGGGAGTAGGGGCTGGAGGTGGTTACAGAGATAGGGAGGGGTGTAGGGGGTTACAGAGATAGGGAGGGGTGTAGGGGGTTACAGAGATAGGGAGGGGTGTAGGGGCTGGAGGTGGTTACAGAGATAGGGAGGTGAGGCCACGGAGGGATTTGAACACGAGGATGAGAATGGTGATGCAGCATCGAGATAGATTGTGTATCTGTGACGTGAGCGGTGTCTCATGATCGAAACTAGTTGCGTCTGAAAAAAAATGTGGCACCAGTTTAATGTGAAATAAACACTGCTATAAACAGGGACATTTCAAACTGGAAACTCGAATGCATAAACTCTCCTGAACAGATTTCAGGACTCAAAGATTTACAAGGATACCAGAAATGCGAGGGTACACATCAGGCAAGGATGAACAGGGTGGGTCTAGTTACTCTAGAAAGGAGAAGGCCGAGAGGTGACCTAATAGATGTGTTTAAAATGATGAAAGGTTTTGATAGAATGGATAGAGAGAGAATGTTTCCACTTGTGGGGAAGAGCGAAACTCGAGACCACCAATACAAGATCGTCACCAACAAATCCAATGGGGAATTCAGGAGAAACCTCTTTACCCAGAGAGTGGTGAGAATGTGGAACTCTCTGCCACAGGGAGGGCTCGAGGCGAATAGTATCGACGGATATGAGGGAGAAGGGTTATGTGGATTTAGATTGGGAAAGACGGGAGCAGGCTGGAGTGGAGCATAAACGCCAGCAAGGACTGGTTGAGCCGAATGGCCTGTTTCTGCGCTGTATATTCGATGTATTTCTATCGTATTTCCTGTCTGGCGTAAAAATAAAAAAGGGAAGGTGGCTCAACCGTGGCTATCTAGGGAAATCAGGGATAGTATTAAAGCCAAGGAAGTGGCATACAAATTGGCCAGAAATAGCAGCGATCCTGGGGACTGGGAGAAATTTAGAACTCAGCAGAGGAGGACAAAGGGTTTGATTAGGGCAGGGAAAATGGAGTACGAGAAGAAGCTTGCAGGGAACATTAAGACGGATTGCAAAAGTTTCTATAGATATGTAAAGAGAAAAAGGTTAGTAAAGACAAACGTAGGTCCCCTGCAGTCAGAATCAGGGGAAGTCATAACGGGGAACAAAAAAATGGCAGACCAATTGAACAAGTACTTTGGTTCGGTATTCACTGAGGAGGACACAAACAACCTTCCAGATATAAAAGGGGTCGGAGGGTCTAGTAAGGAGGAGGAACTGAGGGAAATCCTTATTAGTCGGGAAATTGTGTTGGGGAAATTGATGGGATTGAAGGCCAATAAATCCCCAGGGCCTGATGGACTGCATCCCAGAGTACTTAAGGAGGTGGCCTTGGAAATAGCGGATGCATTGACAGTCATTTTCCAACATTCCATTGACTCTGGATCAGTTCCTATCGAGTGGAGGGTAGCCAATGTAACCCCACTTTTTAAAAAAGGAAGGAGAGAGAAAACAGGGAATTATAGACCGGTCAGCCTGATCTCAGTCGTGGGTAAAATGATGGAATCAATTATTAAGGATGTCATAGCAACGCATTTGGAAAATGGTGACATGATAGGTCCAAGTCAGCATGGATTTGTGAAAGGGAAATCATGCTTGACAAATCTTCTGGAATTTTTTGAGGATGTTTCCAGTAAAGTGGACAAGGGAGAACCAGTTGATGTGGTATATTTGGACTTTCAGAAGGCTTTCGACAAGGTCCCACACCAGAGATTAATGTGCAAAGTTAAAGCACATGGGATTGGGGGTAGTGTGCTGACGTGGATTGAGAACTGGTTGTCAGACAGGAAGCAAAGAGTAGGAGTAAATGGGTACTTTTCAGAATGGCAGGCAGTGACTAGTGGGGTACCGCAAGGTTCTGTGCTGGGGCCCCAGCTGTTTACATTGTATATTAATGATTTAGACGAGGGGATCAAATGTAGTATCTCCAAATTTGCGGATGACACTAAGTTGGGTGGCAGTGTGAGCTGCGAGGAGGATGCTATGAGGCTGCAGAGTGACTTGGATAGGTTAGGTGAGTGGGCAAATGCATGGCAGATGAAGTATAATGTGGATAAATGTGAGGTGATCCACTTTGGTGGTTAAAAACAGAGAGACAGACTATTATCTGAATGGTGACAGATTAGGAAAAGGGAAGGTGCAACGAGACCTGGGTGTCATGGTACATCAGTCATTGAAGGTTGGCTTGCACGTACTGCAGGCGGTTAAGAAAGCAAATGGCATTTTGGCCTTCATAGCGAGGGGATTTGAGTACAGGGGCAGGGAGGTGTTGCTACAGTTGTACAGGGCCTTGGTGAGGCCACACCTGGAGTATTGTGTACAGTTTTGGTCTCCTAACTTGAGGAAGGACATTCTTGCTATTGAGGGAGTGCAGCGAAGATTCACCAGACTGATTCCCGGGATGGTGGGACTGACCCATCAAGAAAGACTGGATCAACTGGGCTTGTATTCACTGGAGTTCAGAAGAATGAGAGGGGACCTCATAGAAACGTTTAAAATTCTGACGGGTTTAGACAGGTTAGATGCAGGAAGAATGTTCCCGATGTTGGGGAAGTCCAGAACCAGGGGTCACAGTCTAAGGATAAGGGGTAAGCCATTTAGGACCGAGATGAGGAGAAACTTCTTCACCCAGAGAGTGGTGAACCTGTGGAATTCTCTCCCACAGAAAGTAGTTGAGGCCAATTCACTAAATATATTCAAAAAGGAGTTAGATGAAGTCCTTACTACTCGGGGGATCAAGGGGTATGGCGAGAAAGCAGGAAGGGGGTACTGAAGTTTCATGTTCAGCCATGAACTCATTGAATGGCGGTGCAGGCTAGAAGGGCTGAATGGCCTACTCCTGCACCTATTTTCGATGTTTCTCTGTTAATCCCTTTCGGCCCCTCACTCTTTGTATAAACACTTCCTTGATTCAAAAGGAATTTTGACGATCGCGAGATTGGTTTCTCGATGAAAATGGGATTTTCCAGAGTTACTATTAGCTTTGCTCCAATGAAAGGTTCCCAAATGCTCTTTGTAAAAAAGGATTCTAAGCTGCAAATCTGAAGTTTAATTAATTTCCAATGTAGGTGGTTAAAGTCACAGCAAAAAGTGTAATGCTTAGCTGGGTAAACAGCTCCGCCCAGTGGCATAGCGAGTAAGTGAAGCTCCCTCTACACTGTCCCATCAAACACTCACAGGGCAGGTACAGCACAGGTTTAGATACAGAGTAAAGCTCCCTCTACACTGTCCCATCAAACACTCCCAGGGCAGGTACAGCACGGGTTTAGATACAGAGTAAAGCTCCCTCTACACTGTCCCATCAAACACTCCCAGGGCAGGTACAGCACGGGTTTAGATACAGAGTAAAGCTTCCTGTCAGATTGCCCATCATTTACTTCCTAGCTTTGATCTGTTGATCTGGCATCCACTTTAAGCTGTGCTGGACCTGCTGTTGTATTCCACCTTTGGGACACTGCCAGTGAACAAGCAATACATTGTTCAGCACTCAATGGTTCAGTAGTACCTGGATATGAATGACCTGTTAGGACCAGGGCTTCCCCACATCTGAGCCAAAAGTGAAAGAATAAATACCTCCAGCCTCGACTATTCCAATGCTCTTCCACCTTCCCTGACCGTCAGATCATCCAAAGGTCTGCTGCCCAGTGTCCCAACTCAGAGTCCTGCTCACCCCCCTCGGTGCTTGCTGACCTACACTGCAGCGCAGTATCCCTGTCCCCTCTAGGCTGCACTTTTCCAGTGGTCTCCTGGCCAGACTCCCCATCTCTGTAACCCCCTCCCTATCTCTGTAATCTCCTCCAGCCCCTCCCTATCTCTGTAATCTCCTCCAGCCCCTCCCTATCTCTGTAACCCCCTCCCTATCTCTGTAACCTCCTCCAGGCCCTCCCCATCTCTAACCTCCTCCAGCCCCTACACCCCTCCCCATCTCTGTAACCCCCTCCCTATCTCTGTAACCTCCTCCAGCCCCTACACCCCTCCCCATCTCTAATCTCCTCCAGCCCCTACCTATCTCTAACCCCCTCCAGCCCCTACACCCCTCCCTATCTCTGTAACCCCCTCCAGCCCCTCCCTATCTCTGTAATCTCCTCCAGCCCCTCCCTATCTCTGTAACCTCCTCCAGGCCCTTCCCATCTCTGTAACCTCCTCCAGGCCCTCCCTATCTCTGTAACCTCCTCCAGCCCCTACACCCCTCCCCATCTCTGTAATCTCCTCCAGCCCCTACACCCCTCCCTATCTCTAACCCCCTCCAGCCCCTACACCCCTCCCTATCTCTGTAACCTCCTCCAGCCCCTACACCCCTCCCTCTCTCTGTAACCTCCTCCAGCCCCTACACCCCTCCCTAGCTCAGTAACCCTCCCAGATCTCTGCGCTCCTCCAAGTCTGCCCTCTTGCCCATCTCCCGATTCCCATCACTCCACCATTGGTGGCCTTGCCTTCTGTTGCCTGGGCCCCAAGCTCTGGAACGCCCTCCCTAAACCTCTCCGACTCTCTCTCCTCCTTTAAGATGTTCCTTCAAACCAACCTCTGTGACCCAGCTTTTGGTCGCCTGTCCCCAATATCTCATCGTGTGGCTCGGGGTCTGATTTACGCTCCTGTGAAGTGCATGGGGACGTTAAAGGTGAGATATAAAGACACAATGTAGAGGATAGAAAGCAAGATTTAGGACAGGACACTGCCGCTTGTCTCCAGGCGTATTTATTGACATTATACATATATATATATTCACACACACAGACACCGGCGGATTGCACTTTCCCCACCCCATTGTCCAGTCCCAGCCCCACGTAAACTAAACTCCGGCGTCAAGGCACATTCAGAACTCGTCAAAAAAGACGTTGGGCAGTTCTTGAAAGAACTTGCAGCATTTACAGTACGTACGACAGACACACTGCCCGCCTGAGCGCAAGGCTCCCGCTGCTACACTTGTAGACAGGTCAGGGCTGGGCGGCACTCGAATTTATTTCCCACAAAGTGACGGCTTCACAGCCCACCAGCAAACCCTCGGGGTCTCTGGGGTCAGCGATTGCCCTGGCCACTCCTTCCCATCCATTGTTTGGAAGGTGTGTGAGCAAGTTGTCAATTCAGTCAATCGCCAGCCCTTCCACTCCCCACTTGAACAGTTTCCTAAACTTTCTATGGATGGCTGGAGTTCTCGGGGAGAGTGCAGATAGATGCATAAATAGGGTCTCCCCACCCTACACACCACTCTTTCTGGGTAGCGAGCGGGGTGAAGTGCGTGGAGGAGAAAGAGAGAGAGAGAGAGAGAGAGAGAGAGAAAATAAAGAGTGTGTGTACTGGTGGGTACAGGTCTGTCGCTGTGTAACACTGGGGTACAGTACTGGTGGGTACAGGTCTGTCACTGTATAACACTTGGGTACAGTACTGGTGGGTACAGGTCTGTCACTGTATAACACTTGGGTACAGTACTTGTGGGTACAGGTCTGTCACTGTATAACACTGGGGTACAGTACTGGTGGGTACAGGTCTGTCACTGTATAACACTGGGTACTGTACTGATGGGCACAGCTCTGTCACTGTATAACACTGGGGTACAATACTGGTGGGTACAGGTCTGTCACTGTATAACACGGGTACAGTACTGGTGGGTACAGGTCTGTCACTGTATAACACTGGGGTACAGTACTGGTGGGTACAGGTCTGTCACTGTATAACACTGGGGTACAGTACTGGTGGGTACAGGTCTTTCACTGTATAACACTGGGGTACAGTACTGGTGGGCACAGGTCTGTCACTGTATAACACTGGGGTACAGGTCTGTCATTGTATAACACTGGGGTACAGTACTGGTGGGTACAGGCCTATCAGTGTATAACACTGGGGTACAGTACTGGTGGGTACAGGTCTGTCACTGTATAACACTGGGGTACAGTACTGGTGGGTACAGGTCTGTCAGTGTATAACACTGGGGTACAGTACTGGTGGGTACAGGTCTGTCAGTGTATAACACTGAGGTACTGTACTGGTGGGTACAGGTCTGTCAGTGTATAACACTGGGGTACAGTACTTTTTTGAAGCTGTAGTCACTGTTGTATTGTGGGAAACGCCAATTTGTGCACAGCAAGCTCCCACACACAGCAATGTGATAATGACCCAGATCGTCTGTTTCAGTGATGTTGTTTGAGGGATAAATATTGGCCCCAGGACACCAGGGAGAACTCCCCCTGCTCTTCTTCCAATAGTGGCCGTGGGATCTTTTACATCCACCCGAGAGGGCAGACGGGGCCTCGGTTTAACGTCTCATCCGAAATACAGCCCCTCCGACAGTGCGGCACTCCCTCAGTACTGCCCCTCCGACAGTGCGACACTCCCTCAGCACCGCCCCTCCGACAGAGCGGCGTTCCCTCAGTACCGCCCCTCCGACAGTGCGGCGCTCCCTCAGTACCGCCCCTCTGAAGCAGAAATAGAGTTGTGGAACCCTCTGATCATCGCAGATTGGCTTCCTTGACTACTCAGAGTTTGCTGACAGTGTACAAGAGAAGAGTACAAATTGCGACAATGCTCCCTCTAAGCCTGTGCGGCTGCACGGAAAATTACTCCATCTGCGCCCTCCGAGAAAGAGGCCGCACAGTGCGAACGCGGCGGATGGAGAGAATGGGAGGCATCATCGGAAGGATTGTCGGCGCAGAGAAGCTGCTCTGCCCCAGCGCAGGAATCAAACACTTGCACAGCCCCCATCACCCTGAAACACTGGCTCTCCCGGACCAGGCTGATCTGGCAGGAGGCCCATCACCCTGAAACACTGACTCTCCCGGACCAGGCTGATCTGGCAGGAGGCCCATCACCCTGAAACACTGGCTCTCCCGGACCAGGCTGATCTGGCAGGAGGCCCATCACCCTGAAACACTGGCTCTCCCGGACCAGGCTGATCTGGCAGGAGGCCCATCACCCTGAAACACTGGCTCTCCCGGACCAGGCTGATCTGGCAGGAGGCACAGGCAGCAGGGGCCGACTGGCCTCTTGCTGTGCCGGGTCAGGCTAATGGTTAATGGTGATCGGGTTATGAATCAGCACCGGGCGTTTCCAGCTGTTCTGAAAATAGATTCATTTTTGCTTTTTTAAAAACATATATTTATATTTATGTACACACACAATATTAAAAATAAATCTAAAATGGACAAAACGCCCCCCAAGGCACTTCAGAGATACAGTAACACCCCCCCCCCCACCCTCTCACACACATATTATAGCTCTGGGCACTGAATTCGAGCCAGGAGACTGCTTGGCAGAACGGGTTTGCTGGGGGAGGAGGGTTACCCAGAGTCAGGGACAGGCAGCTCAAGCAGGGAGGAGATATACAGCCAGAGAGAGGGGAAGACTGAAACAGAGAGAGAGCGAGAGAGAGAGAGAGAGAGAGACAGACAGAGAGAGAGAGAGAGAGAGAGAGGGAGACAGAGACAGAGAGAGAGAGAGAGACAGAAACACAGAGACATAAACACACAGACATACACAGAGAGACAGACGGGAGACACACACAGAGAGACAGACGGGAGACACACACAGAGAGACAGACGGGAGACATACACACAGAGACAGACAGACGGGAGACACACACAGAGAGACAGACGGGAGACACACACAGAGAGACAGACGGGAGACATACACACAGAGACAGACAGACGGGAGACACACACAGAGAGACAGACGGGAGACACACACAGAGAGACAGACGGGAGACACACACAGAGAGACAGACGGGAGACACACACAGAGAGACAGACAGACGGGAGACACACACAGAGACAGACAGACGGGAGACACACACAGAGACAGACAGACGGGAGACACACACAGAGACAGACAGACGGGAGACACACACAGAGACAGACAGACGGGAGACACACACAGAGACAGACAGACGGGAGACACACACAGAGACAGACAGACGGGAGACACACACAGAGAGACAGACGGGAGACACACACAGAGACAGACAGACGGGAGACACACACAGAGACAGACAGACGGGAGACACACACAGAGACAGACAGACGGGAGACACACACAGAGACAGACAGACAGACATCGGACAACGCACAATTTCTCACCAACTGTGCATGAATCACAGGCAAAGGCACCTCATCAATTGTTAAAAGGACGTGGGTTGACGGTGAACACCAAGTCTGAGCCTAAGGGACAAGGCGGCAGCAGTAATGGTTCCCCGGCCCTTGAAGCACAAGGCTGTGGTAAAGCACTTGGTAAACGGGGGAGGGAGAGTCAGCCATGCCATGTGTAGGTAAGGTGGTACTCAGTCAGGTAAGGACCGCACGGACCCATTCTAGCAGAAGGCGGAAAGCCTGAATGCCTTGCGTGTATACACTGTGCAAAGGATCTGTGGAGAAGGCTGGACAGTAAGGCTATAGGCCGGAGGTTAACATAGCCCTGTGTATAAACCTGCAGCTCTCTGCCCGTACAGCACAACGGGCCGTTCTGCCCCTCCCTACCCGCACTCCACGTACAGCCTCCTCCCCCGATCGCGTTGATCAACGTTTCTGCCGTTCGGCCTGGTCAGAAACGCATGGCGTCGTTCGGTCGAGTCAGCGGGACTCGGTTTCCGGATCGAGAAATTCTTAGCCTTTCCTTTGGCCGTCGCACGCCCCCCCCCTCCCCACACACAATCGGAAAACAACAAACCTCATCATGTTCAATAACTGGCAGTCCTGTTTGGTTTTATTTCCCGTGATCAATAACCCGTTACGGAGCACATTTTGTTGTATTTTTACATAATTGGAAGAGAAAGAGCGAGACGGTGCCCCGCGGACCGGGAGCCTTGCTCTGTGAGTGAGACGGTGTCCCGCGGACCGGGAGCCTTGCTCTGCGAGCGAGACGGTGCCCCGCGGACCGGGAGCCTTGCTCTGTGAGCGAGATGGTGCCCCGCGGACCGGGAGCCTTGCTCTGCGAGGGAGACGGTGCCCCGCGGAGTGGGAGCCTTGCTCTGCGAGTGAGACGGTGCCCCGTGGACCGGGAGCCTTGCTCTGTGAGCGAGATGGTGCCCCACGGACCGGGAGCCTTGCTCTGTGAGCGAGACGGTGCCCCGCGGAGTGGGAGCCTTGCTCTGCGAGCGAGACGGTGCCCCGCGGAGTGGGAGCCTTGCTCTGTGAGCGAGACGGTGCCCCGCGGACCGGGAGCCTTGCTCTGTGAGTGAGACGGTGTCCCGCGGAGTGGGAGCCTTGCTCTGTGAGTGAGACGGTGCCCCGCGGAGTGGGAGCCTTGCTCTGTGAGCGAGACGGTGCCCCGCGGAGTGGGAGCCTTGCTCTGCGAGCGAGACGGTGCCCCGCGGAGTGGGAGCCTTGCTCTGTGAGCGAGACGGTGCCCCGCGGACCGGGAGCCTTGCTCTGCGAGCGAGACGGTGCCCCGCGGAGTGGGAGCCTTGCTCTGTGAGCGAGACGGTGCCCCGCGGACCGGGAGCCTTGCTCTGCGAGCGAGACGGTGCCCCGCGGACCGGGAGCCTTGCTCTGTGAGTGAGACGGTGCCCCGCGGAGTGGGAGCCTTGCTCTGCGAGCGAGACGGTGCCCCGCGGAGTGGGAGCCTTGCTCTGCGAGCGAGACGGTGCCCCGCGGAGTGGGAGCCTTGCTCTGCGAGTGAGACGGTGCCCCGCGGACCGGGAGCCTTGCTCTGCGAGTGAGACGGTGCCCCGTGGACCGGGAGCCTTGCTCTGTGAGCGAGACGGTGCCCCGCGGACCGGGAGCCTTGCTCTGTGAGTGAGACGGTGCCCCGCGGACCGGGAGCCTTGCTCTGCGAGCGAGACGGTGCCCCGCGGAGTGGGAGCCTTGCTCTGTGAGCGAGACGGTGCCCCGCGGACCGGGAGCCTTGCTCTGTGAGCGAGACGGTGTCCCGCGGACCGGGAGCCTTGCTCTGCGAGGGAGACGGTGCCCCGCGGACCGGGAGCCTTGCTCTGCGATCGAGACGGTGCCCCGCGGACCGGGAGCCTTGCTCTGTGAGCGAGACGGTGCCCCGCGGAGTGGGAGCCTTGCTCTGCGAGCGAGACGGTGCCCCGCGGACCGGGAGCCTTGCTCTGCGAGCGAGACGGTGCCCCGCGGAGTGGGAGCCTTGCTCTGCGAGTGAGACGGTGCCCCGCGGAGTGGGAGCCTTGCTCTGCGAGGGAGACGGTGCCCCGCGGAGTGGGAGCCTTGCTCTGCGAGGGAGACGGTGCCCCGCGGAGTGGGAGCCTTGCTCTGTGAGCGAGACGGTGCCCCCCCACCGTGGATCTGCGAGGGGAGGGGCCTTGATGGACGGTGAGCTGTATCCGGGGCCAGGGAACAGTGCTGGATGTCGGGGAGGGAGGGCACGTGTAAAAGTCTGGATGAGGTACAGGAGAAAGATGACGGGTGCCCCTGGCTTCAGAGTATAAAAAAATTGGTCGTGCGCAAAGTGAAACCAGCCGCGTTGCAGCCGTCAGGTCAGCGAATTACTCCGGTGGTTGTGTGAGCCGCTGAGAGAGAGGGGGGCCTGTGGTCTGTGGGATCTCCGCACCGCTGCCATTCCTCGCCCTACCATTGCCCGTAGGGTGCTCGGCGAGGATGTTTCCGAAGGCGAGTGTTGGGGATCGGTGGAGTGGACGGTTGCTCAGGTCACGGTCCTGGTGACCCCTCTCCCTCTCCCTCTCCGCACCTCAGATATTCTGTTGCTGCAAAAGGAAAAACGGCAAATGAACACAAGCCAGGCGTCAACTCCCACACCGCTTCAAACAGGTACAAGAGAGGAAGGGGGAGAGAACAGGAGAGAGGGAGAGGCAGAGGAAGAAGAAGAAACTCCTATCTCTCCAGTGCCTTTAACCCCCTCAGGAGGTCCCGAAGCCTCACAGCCAATGATGGACAATTTGAAGTGTAATGTTGGAATGTGGGAAACGCGGCAGCCGATCGTGCACAGCAAGCTCCCACAGAAAGCAATGAGTAAAGATTTTACAGCAAGTACAGTGAGTGAACACAGCAGCCCTCGATTCCCGAGCCTCCCCCCGTCCCCCGTCCCCCGGTGCTGAAAGAACGATTGCACGCACGGATTTGCGTTCATCACAACCCTGGGACGTCCCACAGTGTGCTGTGGACCCGGGGAGTCCCCGTTACCTGTGGGCTGACTCGGGCCGCTCGGAGTTTGGTCTTGGAGTGAGTCTTGATTCGGCTGTGTCCGTGCCGCAGTGAGTCGGGCTTAGCGTCCTGGTCCTCGAGCCGCTGGGTCAGCGCCAGCTTCTGCTGGATGGCCATACGCAGCAGCGAGTTCAGAGTCTTCTTCTCATCCTCCGCTGCCGCCAGCTGTCGCTGCATCTCGTCCAACTGTGTAACATACTGATCGCACCTGGTGGGGCGAGGGAGAGAGTGAGAGCGAGCGAGGGGGGGGGGGGGGGGGAAGAGTGAGAGCGAGCGAGGGGGGGGGGGGGGGGGAGAGTGAGAGCGAGCGAGGGGGGGGGGGGAGAGTGAGAGCGAGCGAGGGGGGGGGAGTGAGAGCGAGCGAGGGGGGAGTGAGAGCGAGCGAGGGGGGGGGGGGGGAGAGTGAGAGCGAGCGAGGGGGGGGGGAGAGTGAGAGCGAGAGCGAGCGAGGGGGGGGGGGGTGAGAGTGAGAGCGAGCGAGGGGGGGGGGGGGGGGAGAGTGAGAGCGAGCGAGGGGGGGGGGGGAGAGTGAGAGCGAGCGAGGGGGGGGGGGAGAGTGAGAGCGAGCGAGGGGGGGGGGGGAGAGTGAGAGCGAGCGAGGGGGGGGGGGGGAGAGTGAGAGCGAGCGAGGGGGGGGGGGAGAGTGAGAGCGAGCGAGGGGGGGGGGAGAGTGAGAGCGAGCGAGGGGGGGGGGGGAGAGTGAGAGCGAGCGAGGGGGGGGGGGGAGAGTGAGAGCGAGCGAGGGGGGGGGGGGAGAGTGAGAGCGAGCGAGGGGGGGGGAGAGTGAGAGCGAGCGAGGGGGGGGGGGGGGGGAGAGTGAGAGCGAGCGAGGGGGGGGGGGAGAGTGAGAGCGAGCGAGGGGGGGGGGGGGGAGAGTGAGAGCGAGCGAGGGGGGGGGGGGGAGAGTGAGAGCGAGCGAGGGGGGGGGGGGAGAGTGAGAGTGAGAGCGAGCGAGGGGGGGGGGGGAGAGTGAGAGCGAGCGAGGGGGGGGGGGGAGAGTGAGAGCGAGCGAGGGGGGGGGGGGGGAGAGTGAGAGCGAGCGAGGGGGGGGGGCGGAAGAGAGTGAGAGCGAGCGAGGGGGGGGGGGCGGAAGAGAGTGAGAGCGAGCGAGGGGGGGGGGGGGAAAGAGAGTGAGAGCGAGGGGGGGGGGGGGCGGGAGAGTGAGAGCGAGCGAGGGGGGGGGGGGGAGAGTGAGAGCGAGGGGGGGGGGGCGGGAGAGTGAGAGCGAGCGAGGGGGGGGGGGGGAGAGTGAGAGCGAGCGAGGGGGGGGGGGGGGGAAGAGTGAGAGTGAGAGCGAGCGAGGGGGGGGGGGGGGGAGAGTGAGAGCGAGCGAGGGGGGGGCGGAAGAGAGTGAGAGCGAGCGAGGGGGGGGGGAAAAGAGAGTGAGAGCGAGGGGGGGGGGGGCGGGAGAGTGAGAGCGAGCGAGGGGGGGGGGGGGGAGAGTGAGAGCGAGCGAGGGGGGGGGGGGGAGAGTGAGAGTGAGAGCGAGCGAGGGGGGGGGAGAGTGAGAGTGAGAGCGAGCGAGGGGGGGGGAGAGTGAGAGTGAGAGCGAGCGAGGGGGGGGGAGAGTGAGAGTGAGAGCGAGCGAGGGGGGGGGAAGAGTGAGAGCGAGCGAGCGAGGGGGGGGGGGGGGGGAGAGTGAGAGCGAGCGAGGGGGGGGGGGGGGGAGAGTGAGAGCGAGCGAGGGGGGGGGGGGAGTGAGAGCGAGCGAGGGGGGAGTGAGAGCGAGCGAGGGGGGGGGGGGGGAGAGTGAGAGCGAGCGAGGGGGGGGGGAGAGTGGGAGAGTGAGAGCGAGAGCGAGCGAGGGGGGGCGGGAGAGTGAGAGCGAGCGAGGGGGGGGGGGGAGAGTGAGAGTGAGAGCGAGCGAGGGGGGGGGAGAGTGAGAGTGAGAGCGAGCGAGGGGGGGGGAGAGTGAGAGTGAGAGCGAGCGAGGGGGGGGGAGAGTGAGAGTGAGAGCGAGCGAGGGGGGGGAAGAGTGAGAGTGAGAGCGAGCGAGGGGGGGGGAGAGTGAGAGTGAGAGCGAGCGAGGGGGGGGGGAGAGTGAGAGTGAGAGCGAGCGAGGGGGGGGGGGGGGAAGAGTGAGAGTGAGAGCGAGCGAGGGGGGGGGGGGGCGGGAGAGTGAGAGCGAGCGAGTGGGGGGGGGGGAAGAGAGTGAGAGCGAGCGAGGGGGGGGGGGGGCGGGAGAGTGAGAGCGAGCGAGGGGGGGGGGGAGAGAGTGAGAGCGAGCGAGTGGGGGGGGGGGGGGAAAGAGAGTGAGAGCGAGCGAGGGGGGGGGGCGGAGAGAGTGAGAGCGAGCGAGGGGGGGGGGCGGAGTGAGAGCGAGCGAGGGGGGGGGGTGGGAGAGTGAGAGCGGCGAGCGAGTGGGGGGGGGGGAAGAGTGAGAGCGAGCGAGGGGGGGGGAGAGTGAGAGCGAGCGAGGGGGGGGGGGAAAGAGTGAGAGGGGGGGGGAGAGACAGGGGGAGGGAGAGAGTGAGAGCGAGCGAGGGGGGGGGAAAAGAGAGTGAGTGAGAGCGAGCGGGGGGGGGGGGGGGGGAGGGGAGAGAGACAGGGGGAGGGAGAGAGTGAGAGCGAGCAAGGAGGGGGGGGGGAAGAGACAGGGGGAGGGAGAGACTGAGAGCGAGCGAGGGGGGGGGAGGGGAGAGAGACAGGGGGAGGGAGAGAGTGAGAGCAAGCGGGGGGGGGGGGAAAAGAGAGACAGGGGGAGGGAGAGAGTGAGCGCGAGCGAGGGGGGGGGGAAGAGAGAGTGAGAGCGAGCGAGCGAGCGAGGGGGGGGGGGGAGAGTGAGAGCGAGCGAGGGGGGGGGGGGAAAAGAGAGTGAGAGCGAGCGAGGGGGGGGGGGGGGGAAAAGAGAGTGAGAGTGAGCGAGGGGGGGGGGGGGGAAAAGAGAGTGAGAGCGAGCGAGCGGGGGGGGGGAAAAGAGAGAGAGTGAGAGTGAGAACGAGCAAGGAGGGGGGGGGGGAAGAGACAGGGGGAGGGAGAGACTGAGAGCGAGCGAGGGGGGGGGAGGGGAGAGAGACAGGGGGAGGGAGAGAGTGAGAGCAAGCGGGGGGGGGGAAAGAGAGACAGGGGGAGGGAGAGAGTGAGAGCGAGCGAGGGAGGGGGGAAAGAGAGTGAGAGCGAGCGAGGGGGGGGGGGAAGAGAGTGAGAGCGAGCGAGGGGGGGGGGGGGAAGAGAGAGAGACAGGGGGAGGTAGAGAGTGAGAGCGAGCGAGGGGGGGGAAAGAGACAGGGGGAGGGAGAGAGTGAGAGCGAGCGAGGGGGGGGGGGGGAAGAGAGAGAGAGAGAGAGCGAGCGGGGGGGGGGGAAAGAGAGTGAGAGCGAGCGAGGGGGGGGGAAAAAGAGGAAAAGAGAGAGACAGGGGGAGGGAGAGAGTGAGAGCGAGTGAGGGAGGGGGGGAAAGAGAGTGAGAGCGAGCGAGGGGGGGGGGAAAGAGAGACGGGGAGGTAGAGAGTGAGAGCGAGCGAGGGGGGGGGAAAAGAGACAGGGGGAGGGAGAGAGTGAGAGCGAGCGGGGGGGGGGGAAAAGAGAGCGAGAGCGAGCGAGGGGGGGGGAAAGAGGAAAGAGAGAGACAGGGGGAGGGAGAGAGTGAGAGCGAGCGAGGGGTGGAGGGGACAGGGGGAGGGAGAGAGTGAGAGCGAGCGGGGGGGGAGGGAGAGAGTGAGATCGAGCAAGGGGGGGGGGGGGGGGGAAGAGAGACAGGGGGAAGGGGGCCGAGGGAGGAGAGAGAGAGAGAGAGAGAGGGAGGGGGAAGGGGGGAGCGAGGGAGGAAAGAGAGAGAGAGGGGGGCGAGGCCGAGGGAGGAGAGAGAGAGAGAGGAGGGGGGCGACGGAGGAGAGAGAGAGGGGGGCCGAGGGAGGAGGGGAGGGGGGGGGCAAGGGAGGAGAGAGGGGGGGGGGGGGCGACGGAGGAGAGAGAGAGGGGGGCCGAGCGAGGAGAGAGAGATGGGGGAGGAGAGGCCGAGGGAGGAGAGAGGGGGGGGGGGGGCGAGGGAGGAGGGGGGGGGGGGGCGAGGGAGGAGAGAGAGGGGGGGGGGCGAGGGAGGAGAGAGAGGGGGGGGGGCGAGGGAGGAGAGAGAGGGGGGGGGGCGAGGGAGGAGAGAGAGGGGGGGGGCGAGGGAGGAGAGAGAGGGGGGGGGCGAGGGAGGAGAGAGAGGGGGGGGGGCGGAGGGAGGAGAGAGAGGGGGGGCGAGGGAGCAGAGAGAGGGGGGGGCGAGGGAGCAGAGAGAGGGGGGGGCGAGGGAGCAGAGAGAGGGGGGGGCGAGGGAGCAGAGAGAGGGGGGGGCGAGGGAGCAGAGAGAGGGGGGGGCGAGGGAGCAGAGAGAGGGGGGGGCGAGGGAGCAGAGAGAGGGGGGGGCGAGGGAGCAGAGAGAGGGGGGGCGAGGGAGCAGAGAGAGGGGGGGCGAGGGAGCAGAGAGAGGGGGGGGCGAGGGAGCAGAGAGAGGGGGGGGCGAGGGAGCAGAGAGAGGGGGGGCGAGGGAGCAGAGAGAGGGGGGGGGCGAGGGAGCAGAGAGGGGGGGGCGAGGGAGCAGAGAGAGGGGGGGGCGAGGGAGCAGAGAGAGGGGGGGGCGAGGGAGCAGAGAGGGGGGGGGCGAGGGAGCAGAGAGAGGGGGGGGGCGAGGGAGCAGAGAGGGGGGGGCGAGGGAGCAGAGAGAGGGGGGGGCGAGGGAGCAGAGAGAGGGGGGGGCGAGGGAGCAGAGAGAGGGGGGGGCGAGGGAGCAGAGAGAGGGGGGGGCGAGGGAGCAGAGAGAGGGGGGGGCGAGGGAGCAGAGAGAGGGGGGGGCGAGGGAGCAGAGAGAGGGGGGGGCGAGGGAGCAGAGAGAGGGGGGGGCGAGGGAGCAGAGAGAGGGGGGGGCGAGGGAGCAGAGAGAGGGGGGGGCGAGGGAGCAGAGAGAGGGGGGGGCGAGGGAGCAGAGAGAGGGGGGGCGAGGGAGCAGAGAGAGGGGGGGGCGAGGGAGCAGAGAGAGGGGGGGGGCGAGGGAGCAGAGAGAGGGGGGGCGAGGGAGCAGAGAGAGGGGGGGGCGAGGGAGCAGAGAGAGGGGGGGGCGAGGGAGCAGAGAGAGGGGGGGGCGAGGGAGCAGAGAGAGGGGGGGGCGAGGGAGCAGAGAGAGGGGGGGGCGAGGGAGCAGAGAGAGGGGGGGGCGAGGGAGCAGAGAGAGGGGGGGGCGAGGGAGCAGAGAGAGGGGGGGGCGAGGGAGCAGAGAGGGGGGGGGGCGAGGGGGAGAGAGAGGGGGGGGCTAGGGGGGGAGAGAGAGGGGGGGCGAGGGAGGAGAGAGAGGGGGGGCGAGGGAGGAGGGCGAGGGAGGAGAGAGAGGGGGGGGCGAGGGAGGAGAGAGAGGGGGGGCGAGGGAGGAGAGAGAGGGGGGGCGAGGGAGGAGAGAGAGGGGGGTCGAGGGAGGAGAGAGAGCCGAGGGAGGAGAGGGGGGGGGGGCGAGGGAGGAGAGAGAGAGGGGGGGGGGCGAGGGAGGGCGAGGGAGGAGAGAGAGGGGAGGGGGTGAGGGAGGAGCGAGGGAGGAGCGGGGGAGGGCGAGGGAGGAGAGAGAGGGGAGGGGGCGAGGGAGGAGAGGGGGGGGGGGCGAGGGAGGAGGGGCGAGAGCGAGAACACTTCTACATGCACGGTAACTGTACCGCATCACTTTTAATCCGAGAGAACATTGCGCGATCTCCGTAACCACAGAGCAATATTCCTGGGCTCTCCTGGCCGGCTTCCTACCCTCCGCAAACTGCAGCTCATCCACAGCTCACTGCCCCGTGTTCTAACTCACACCCAGTCCCACTCACCCATCACCCCCTGTGCTCACTGACCCCGTGTCCTAACTCACACCCAGTCCCACTCACCCATCACCCCCTGTGCTCACTGACCCGTGTCCTAACTCACACGCAGTCCCACTCACCCATCACCCTCTGTGCTCACTGACCCGTGTCCTAACTCACACGCAGTCCCACTCACCCATCACCCCCTGTGCTCACTGTCCCCGTGTCCTAACTCACACCCAGTCCCACTCACCCATCACCCCCTGTGCTCACTGTCCCCGTGTCCTAACTCACACCCAGTCTCACTCACCCATCACCCCCTGTGCTCACTGACCCCGTGTCCTAACTCACACCGAGTTCCACTCACCCATCACCCCCTGTGCCCTGTGTCCTAACTCACACCCAGTCCCACTCACCCATCACCCCCTGTGCTCACTGACCCCGTGTCCTAACTCGCACCCAGTCCCACTCACCCATCACCCCCTGTGCTCACTGACCCGTGTCCTAACTCACACCCAGTCCCACTCACCCATCACCCCCTGTGCTCACTGACCCGTGTCCTAACTCACACCCAGTCCCACTCACCCATCATCCCCTATGCTCACTGACCCGTGTCCTAACTCACACCCAGTCCCACTCACCCATCACCTCCTGTGCTCACTGACCTACATTGGCTCCCGGTCTGGCAACGCCTCGATTTCAAAATTCTCATCCTTGTTGTTAAATCTCTCCTTGCCCCCGACTCCCTCCCTATCTCTGTAACCCCCTCCAGCCCCGACAACCCTCCCAGATCTCTGCGCTCCTCCAATTCTGGCCTCTTGCCCATCCCCCGATTTCCATCGCTCCACCATCGGTGGCCGTGCCTTCTGTTCCCTGGGCCCCAAGCTCTGGAACTCCCTCCCTAAACCTCTCCACCTCTCTCTCCTTAAAACTAACCTCCGTGACCCAGCTTTTGGTCGCCTGTCCCCAATACCTCATGTGGCTTGGTGTCAAATTTTGTCTGCTAACGCCCTGTGAAGCCTTGCAACGTTTTATGACCTTAAAGACGCTGTATAAAATGACAGGTGAGATGGCCAACAGCAACTCCCAGAGCAACTCGGGTCACGTTGCTGATGGGATGTCGGATTCAGAGAACTGGTAAGCTTGCAGGCACCGTGTGGTTATATGAGGGCAGAACGGCCAAGAGGAGAAATGAGAG
Source organism: Pristiophorus japonicus (assembly GCF_044704955.1). Taxonomy (NCBI): domain Eukaryota; kingdom Metazoa; phylum Chordata; class Chondrichthyes; family Pristiophoridae; genus Pristiophorus; species Pristiophorus japonicus. Next base: position 50,570 of record NW_027254886.1, read on the forward strand.
CAAACACAGCTTTACTCTGTATCTAACACCGTGCTCCACCTGCCCTGGGAATGTTTGATGGGACAGTGTAGAGGGAGCTTTACTCTGTATCTAACCCCGTGCTCCACCTGCCCTGGGAATGTTTGATGGGACAGTGTAGAGGGAGTTTTACTCTGTATCTAACCCCATGCTGTCGGAATCTAGAACTCTCTCCCCCAAAACACTGTCGAGGCCGGGGGTCAATTGGGGCTTTCAAAACTGGGATCGATTGTTGGGTAAGGTTATTAAAGGTTACGGAACCATGGCGGGAAGATGGAGTTAAGATACAGATCAGCCGTGATCTGATTGAATGGCAGTGCCTACTCGAGGGGGCTGAACGGCCTCCTTCTGTTCCTAATGTAACAGGCTCGAGGGGCTGAATGGCCTCCTCCTGTCCCTAATGTAACAGGCTCGAGGGGCTGAACGGCCTCCTTCTGTTCCTAATGTAACAGGCTCGAGGGGCTGAATGGCCTCCTCCTGTTCCTAATGTAACAGGCTCGAGGGGCTGAACGGCCTCCTGCTGTTCCTAATGTAACAGGCTCGAGGGGCTGAACGGCCTCCTTCTGTTCCTAATGTAACAGGCTCGAGGGGCTGAATGGCCTCCTCCTGTTCCTAATGTAACAGGCTCGAGGGGCTGAATGGCCTCCTCCTGTTCCTAATGTAACAGGCTCGAGGGGCTGAACGGCCTCCTGCTGTTCCTAATGTAACAGGCTCGAGGGGCTGAACGGCCTCCTCCTCTTCCTAATGTAACAGGCTCGAGGGGCTGAATGGCCTCCTGCTGGTCCTAATGTAACAGGCTCGAGGGGATGAACGGCCTCCTCCTGTTCCTATGGCCATTTAATTGAGGCATTTCAGAGATATGAATTGTTATCTGATTAATGGGGCTAACTCTCCCCGGGGTCAGGGCCACGAACCACGACCGTAAGTGGACTGGAATTCCAAGATCCCCGTGCAAGCCTGACCAACCGTATTTTGCACCCCCACCCCTCCAGCATCACTGAGCCATTGCGCGTGCACTGGCTGTGAAGCACTTTGGAGTGTCCAGAGCTAGTGACGGGAGCTGTAGAAATGCACGCTCGTTTCCATCGCAGTTGTACTGTCAGCACTGCGCAGGACAGAGAGACAGGTTGTGCCGTTAGTGGAGCCAACGACTGTTGAGCAGGAGGGGAAGGGAAGGGGAAAGCAAATGGCAGACGTGTTGCATTTCAATCATTCCTCCAACGGGATACAGTACTCGGCAGCCTGTTAGCTGTATCAATCTCTTCCCTGGTCACTACTGAGCGTAGAATGATACAGCCGGACCTTCGAGCCCGTGCTGTGTCGGCTCTGTGACAGAGTGACCCCAATCAGTCCCACACTCCCCCCTGCTCTTTCCCCACAGCCCGGCACATTTTCCTCCTTCAGGTATTTATCCAATTCCCGGTTTGAAAGTTACTATTGAATCTGCTCCCACCGAGCTTTCAGGCAGCGCGTTCCCGATCACAACAACTCGCTGCGTAAACACATTCTCCCCATCTCCCCCTCTGGTTCCATCGTCGATTATCGTCAATCTGTGTCCCTCTGGTTACCCGACCCTCCTGCTCCCGGGGAACAGGTTCTCCCGATCCACTCGATCAAAACCCTTCATCAGTTCGAACCCCTCGATTAAATCTCCCCTTAACCTTCTCTGCTCTTCCAGTAACTGAACACTTATTGGTTATACAGCGTGGGGCAGGTGTATACAAGCTCTGACCTGCTGGCGAACATGGAGCGGAGAGAGGAGAAGGTTGCAGCGTCCTCCTTCAGTGCTTTCAACTCGTTGCGCAGTTTGACCATGGTATCCGACACTAGACCCTTCTCATTGTCGTATTTGCTCTTCAGGTTTGATAAGGCCACCTCGGCAGTCTGGGGGTTGGGGGGGAAAGAGTGACATGGTTACTGGTTATTCCTTAGGGACCGTGTGCACACAATGAAACCTCTATATATTCCAATTCATTTCTTAAAGAAATAATAATCATTGCTACGGGTTGGTGAAACAAGAGTGTGGTTATACCCAGAGGGTGTGAGAGAGATTACCTGCTGAAGGCAGTCTCAAGACTTGGCCAGAGTTCAATCTCAGACAACGTCACACTTATCCCTCAACCAAATGATTAAGAAAGGGAAGCTAGACTATGAAAGTAAACTAGCACAAAATATAAAAACAGATAGCAAGAGTTTCTATAGGTATATAAAAAGGAAAAGAGTGGCTGAAGTAAATGTTGGTCCCTTAGAGGACGAGACCGGGGAATTGGTAATGGGGAACATGGAGATGGCAGAAACTCTGAACAAATATTTTGTATCGGTTTTTACGGTAGAGGACACTAACAATATTCCGACAGTGGATAGTCAAGGGGCTATGGGGGAAGGAACTTAACACAATCACTATCACTAAGGAGGTAGTACTCAGTAAGATAATGGGACTAAAGGCGGATAAATCCCCTGGACCTGATGGCTTGCATCTTAGGGTCTTAAGAGAAGTAGCGGCAGGGATTGTGGAACCATTGGTTGTAATATACCAAAATTCCCTGGATTCTGGGGAGGTCCCAGCAGATTGGAAAACTGCAAATGTAACGTCCCTATTTAAAAAAGGAAGCAGACAAAAAGCAGGAAACTATAGACCAGTTAGCCTAACATCTGTGGTTGGGGAAATATTGGAGTCCATTATTAAAGAAGCAGTAAGCAGGACATTTGGAAAAGCAAAATTCAGTCAGGCAGAGTCAGCATGGATTTATGAAGGGGAAGTCATGTTTGACAAATTTGCTGGAGTTCTCTGAGGGTGTATCGGACAGGGTGGATAAAGGGGAACCAGTGGATGTGGTGTATTTGGATTTCCAGAAGGCATTTGACAAGGTGCCACATAAAAGGTTACTGCACAAGATAAAAGTTCATGGGGTTGGGGGTAATATATTAGCATGGATAGAGGACTGACTAACTAACAGAGAACAGAGAGTCGGGATAAATGGTTCATTCTCTGGTTGGCAACCAGTAACTAGTGGGGTGCTGCAGGGATCAGTGCTGGGACCCCAGCTATTTACAATCTATATTAACGACTTGGAAGAAGGGACTGAGTGTAACGTAGCCAAGTTTGCTGACAATGGGAGGAAAAGCAATTTGTGAGGAGGACACAAAAAATCTGCAAAAGGACATAGACACACTAAGTGAGTGGGCAAAAATTTGTCAGATGGAGTATAATGTTGGAAAGTGTGAGGTCATGCACTTTGGCAGAAAAAAAATCAAAGAACAAGTTATTATTTAAATGGAGAAAGATTGCAAAGTGCCGCAGTACAGCGGGACCTGGGGGTTCTTGTGCATGAAACACAAAAGGTTAGTATGTAGGTACAGCAAGTGATCAGAAAGGCCAATGGTTTCCATATTTATGAAAGGATATACTTGCTTTGGAGGCAGTTCAGAGAAGGTTCACTCGGTCGATTCCGGGGATGAGGGGGTTGACTTATGAGGAAAGATTGAGTAGGTTGGGCCTCTACTCATTGGAATTCAGAAGAATGAGAGGTGATCTTATCGAAACGTATAAGATTATGAGGGGGCTTGACAAGGTGGATGCAGAGAGGATGTTTCCACTGACGGGGGAGACTAGTACTAGGGGGCATGGTCTTAGAATAAGGGGCCTCCCATTTAAAACTGAGAAGAAATTTCTTCTCTGAGGGTTGTGGATCTGTGGAATTAACTGCCAGAGAGCTGTGGAAGCCGGGACATTGAATATATTTAAAACAGAGATAGACAGTTTCTTAAATGATAAGGGGAAAAGGGGGCGGGCAGGGAAGTGGAGCTGAGTCCATGATCGGATCAGCCATGATCATATTAAATGGCGGAGCAGGCTCGAGGGGCCGTATGGCCGACTCCTGCTCCTATTTCTTATGTAACCAAGACCGCTTGATAAACGGATGATCTGGACATTATCACATTGCTGTCTGTGGGAGCTTGCTGTGCGGAAACTGGCAATCACGTTTCCTAGTGACCATACAGTCCTTCATTGGCTGTGAGGCACCTTGGAACATTCGAGGTAGCGGAAGGTGATGTAGAAATGCGGGTCTTGCGTGTCATACTCGGTGTCTTTGCGTGAACACCGAGCCGAACCTGCTCCCTGTGTTGGTGCAAACCATGCAGCCGGATTGGGGCTGGGGCAGGGGCAGCTCGGCTCTGGATATCACCAGTAACATGGGCCGAAAGCTGCCGATTATCACCCCCAGAGCCCCGTGACCCACAATCAGAGTCACCTTCCATCAACGGCAAGTGTTGGACCTGCAAATATGGACAGGTTTTCTCATGGGGTTCCGTTAGCTAACCAAGTAAGCATGGGCAAGGGTGTGTTTGCTATTTAGACCATAACCTCATCAATAAATTACATTGATATAGCACCTTTAATGTAGAAAAATGCACCAAGTTGCTTCACAGGAGCGTAAATCAGACACAGGATGGGGGAAGGTGACCTGAAGCTTGATCAAAGGTGTGGGTCTCAAAATGGACGGGAGGGGGATTCAGGGAGAGAATTCCACAGCGTATGCAGGCATCTTGGAAGATTGTGGGGCTGGAGGAGGTTACAGAGATAGGGAGGGGTGTAGGGGCTGGAGGAGGTTACAGAGATAGGGAGGGATGTAGGGGCTGGAGGGGGTTACAGAGATAGGGAGGGGGGATGTAGGGGCCGGAGGGGGTTACAGAGATAGGGAGGGGTGCAGGGGCTAGAGGGGGTTACTGAGATAGGGAGGGTGTAGGGGCCGGAGGGGGTTACAGAGATAGGGAGGGGTGTAGGGGCTGGAGGTGGTTACAGGAGCTAGGGAGGAGTGTAGGGGCTGGAGGGATTTGAATGACAGCAGACGGGGTGAAGGCCGGGGGTCAGGGGTTAGGGGTCAGGGCCGGGCCTGCTCACCTGCTTGTTGGCTTTGAGCACGGTGCGTAGGGTGGCGATCTGCTCGCGCTTGGTGCTGAGCAGCGACTTCAGCTTGAGCACCTCTTCGATCAGGGCCTCCTTGTCCCTCTCGGCCCCCGGGACCAGCAGCTGGAGGGCGGCCCGTTGCCGGGACAGCTCCACCACCGCCTGCAGGTGCTTGATCTGGTTGCGGATGACGGCGCTGAGGTTCAGCACGTGGAGGGGCTCGCGCTGGGGGTCGCTGGCCTCAGGTACTGGGGAGGAGGGCAGCGAGCGGGGGGAGAGGTCACCCCCACTGCCCCCGCTGTTGTCAGGGTCCACGGCCCGGCCAAAGCGGTCGGACGAGCGCCTGCGCCGCAGCGGGGGTCCGGCCCGCCCGCGGCCCTCCTTGAAGTAGTCCAGCATCACCCGGTTGGGTGTGACGTTGTTGCATAGGCACACGTGGTGGTACAGGCTGGCCAGCTCCTCGCTGAAGGCCACCAGCTCGTCCTGGGCCCGGCTCAGGCCCCCCTGGGAGTCGGAGGCCACCTTGCTGATGGCCCGCAGCTCCTTCTGCAGCCGCACGATGCAGTCCTGGTCCTCCTGGCTACCCTTGACGTGCAACTGGATGTTGTCGGCCAGCTCCTTGGTCTCCAGTTCCCAGCGCTCCTGCTCCTCCTGATGCTTGGCGTCGCACTCCAGGTACTTCACCTCCAGCTCCTTCAGCTCAGCCTTCAGCTGTAGGATCTCGGCCATGGCCGCTCGGTACTGGGCCTCCAGCGCCTGGGGCCTGCGGGCCTCCTCCCCGCCGTGCTCCGACACCACACCGTCCTGGCTGCTTCCCTCCAGCCGCTGCTGCAGCTCCTGCACGCTGGCCAGCAGCAAGGCTTTCTCCCGTTCCACCTAGACAAAGCACACGGCACGTGAGGAAAGGCTGTCCGCAGGGACCCATCACTGGAAACCATTCCTCCACCAACCCGTGTACCATCACAATCGGGAGCAGGTGTCGGCCATTCGGTCCCTCCAGCCCGCTCCGCCATTCAATCAGATCTTCCTCAACTCCCCTTTCCCACCCGATCCCTCGATTCCCCTCGAGCCCAAAAATCCATCGATCTCAGCCTTGAATATACTCTGGGGCAGAGAATTCCAAAAATTCACCTCCCTCTGAGTGAAGAAATTCCTCCTCATCTCAGTCCTAAATGGCCGAGCCCTTATCCTGAGACTGTGACCCCTGGTTCTAGACTCCCCAGCTCCGGGGGGGAAACACCCTCCCTGCATCTACCCTGTCAATCCCCCTCACAATCCGACACGTTTCAGTGAGATCACCTCCCATTCTTCTAAACTCCAGAGAGTATCGGCCCAGTCTGCTCAATCTCTCCTCCTAGGACAATCCCCCCATCCCAGGAATCAGATGGTGAACCTTCGCTGCACTCCCTCTAAGGCAAGTATATCCCTTCCTCAAATAAGGAGACCAGAACTGTGTGCAGTGCTCCAGGTGCGATCTCACCTGGGCAGTGTACAATTGCAGCAAGACTCTTGAATTGCAACCACTGTACAGACCCCACTGCTTGTAGCGCCTGCCCCGTTGTACGTGATGGCCGCTATCACGGGGTAAAGCTATACAAGAATAACCAATTTATTGTGTGTCGACCCAACAGGGAAAGCGCCAAGCTGATTTATAACCACTGGGAATTCAATTCTCATCATGTGGGGAGATCGGAGAAATGGGGATTGTTTCCCTTGTAGCAGGGAAGGTTAAGGGGAGATTAAGCTAAGGAGAACAACCCCAGCTTCTCCAGTCTCTCCCCATCACTGAAGTCCCTCATCCACTGGACCATTCTGGCCAATCCCCCACTCAACCTTCTCTGCTCCAAGGAGAACGACCCCAGCTTCTCCAGTCTCTTCCCGTCACTGAGGTCCCTCATCCCAGGGACCATTCTGGCCAATCTTCTCTGTACCCTCCCTTAGGCCTCGACATCCTTTCTAAAGTGCGGTGCCCAGAATTGGACACAATACTCCAACTGGGGGCCTCAAGGGTTTCTCTCTTCTGTCCACAGATGCTGGCTTGACCTGCTGGGCCTATCCATCACCATCAGATTAACGTTGGGGAGAAAGGGGATGACAATTACCCCTCAGTGGCCTATCCATCACCATCAGATTAACGTTGGGGAGAGAGGGGATGACAATTACCCCTCAGTGGCCCATCCATCACCATCAGATTAACGTTGGGGAGAGAGGGGATGACAATTACCCCTCAGTGGCCCATCCATCACCATCAGATTAACGTTGGGGAGAGAGGGGATGACAATTACCCCTCAGTGGCCCATCCATCACCATCAGATTAACGTTGGGGAGAGAGGGGATGACAATTACCCCTCAGTGGCCCATCCATCACCATCAGATTAACGTTGGGGAGAGAAGGGAAGACGCAGAGGTGAAAGGCCCCCCCCACCAGCGGACGGTACCTGCACCAGCTGCTGCTTGAGCTTCTGTATCTCGGACAGGCTGAGCTCGCTGAACAGGTCAGATACCAGGCCAGGCGCTGGACTGTAAGTCTGACCGGCCCGGGGGGTGGACATCTTGACCTCGCCGTTGAGGTGGCTGGAGCCGTGGTGGTAGCCACTGTCCAACTCGTCGGGCCCAGCGCTGTCCTCGAAGCGCAGCTCGTCGAAGGCGATGGGCAGGCTGTAGAGCGAGCCGCTGGAGTTAGCGAAGGACACCAGCTCCTTGCGCAGGGCGTTCTTCTGTTCCCGCTCCGCCCGCAGCGACTCCAGCGCCTCCTCCAGCTGCCGCTCTGCCAAAGCCTTCAGCCGCATCACCTCCTCCAGCTGGCCGTTCAGGATCTCGATATCCTCCTCACGTTGCTTCATCTCGTGTTTCAGTCCCTCAAACTCCACCTGGGGAAGGAGCAACACATAGGAGGATCAGTCCCGGAGCGCGGAGGGGGGGGGTAATCAGTTCCGGAGCAGGGAGGGGGATCAGTATCAGTCCTGGAGCAGGGAGGGGAAGGGGGGGGGTCGGTGAGATCAGTCCCGGAGCAGGGAGGAATGAGGGGGGGGGGGGGGGATCAGTCCCGGAGCAGGGAGGGGGATCAGTATCAGTCCTGGAGCAGGGAGGGGAAGGGGGGGGTCGGTGAGATCAGTCCCGGAGCAGGGAGGAATGAGGGGGGGGGGGGGATCAGTCCCGGAGCAGGGAGGGGGATCAGTATCAGTCCTGGAGCAGGGAGGGGAAGGGGGGCGGTGAGATCAGTCCCGGAGCAGGGAGGGGAGGGGGTGGCGGGGGTAATCAGTCCCGGAGCAGGGAGGGGGATCAGTATCAGTCCTGGAGCAGGGAGGGGAAGGGGGGGGTCGGTGAGATCAGTCCCGGAGCAGGGAGGAATGAGGGGGGGGGGGGGGATCAGTCCCGGAGCAGGGAGGGGAAGGGGGGGTGGGTCGGTGAGATCAGTCCCGGAGCAGGGAGGAATGAGGGGAGGGGGGGATCAGTCCCGGAGCAGGGAGGAAGGGGAATCAGTCCCGGAGCAGGGAGGGGAGGGGGGGGGCGGTGAGATCAGTCCCGGAGCAGGGAGGAATAAGGGGGGGGATCAGTCCCGGAGCAGGGAGGAATGAGGGGGGGGATCAGTCCCGGAGCAGGGAGGAAGGGGAATCAGTCCCGGAGCAGGGAGGGGAGGGGGGGGGCGGTGAGATCAGTCCCGGAGCAGGGAGGAATGAGGGGGGGGGGATCAGTCCCGGAGCAGGGAGGGGGGGGGGGGGGGGGGGGGAAGGGATCAGTCCCGGAGCAGGGGGGGGGGGGGGGGGGGGGAAGAAAGGGATCAGTCCCGGAGCAGGGAGGGGGGGGGGATCAGTCCCAGAGTGCCGCGGGGGGAGGGGGGGGGGGGGATCAAAGACTCGGCCGTTTCGGTCTCCCCTCTCCTCAGCTTACAGCCAGGTCTCAGTCTTGCCTTTGAGTCAGAAGGGCTGTGGTTTCGAGCCCCATAGCCCATGCCCAAAACTCCTCTGTCGGAGGGGCGGTACTGAGGGAGCGCCGCACTGCGCTGTCGGAGGGGTGGTGCTGAGGGAGCGCCGCACTGCGCTGTCGGAGGGGCGGTGCTGAGGGAGTGCCGCACTGCGCTGTCGGAGGGGCGGTACTGAGGGAGCGCCGCACTGTCGGAGGGGCGGTGCTGAGGGAGCGCCGCACTGTCGGAGGGGCAGTGCTGAGGGAGCGCCGCACTGTCGGAGGGGCGGTGCTGAGGGAGCGCCGCACTGCGCTGTCGAAGGGGCGGTGCTGAGGGAGCGCCGCACTGTCGGAGGGGCGGTGCTGAGGGAGCGCCGCACTGTCGGAGGGGCAGTGCTGAGGGAGCGCCGCACTGTCGGAGGGGCAGTGCTGAGGGAGCGCCGCACTGTCGGAGGGGCGGTGCTGAGGGAGCGCCGCACTGCGCTGTCGGAGGGGCGGTGCTGAGGGAGCGCCGCACTGTCGGAGGGGCGGTGCTGAGGGAGCGCCGCACTGTCGGAGGGGCGGTGCTGAGGGAGCGCCGCACTGTCGGAGGGGCGGTGCTGAGGGAGCGCCGCACTGTCGGAGGGGCGGTGCTGAGAGAGCGCCGCACTGTCGGAGGGGCGGTGCTGAGAGAGCGCCGCACTGCGCTGTCGGAGGGGCGGTGCTGAGGGAGCGCCGCACTGTCGGAGGGGCGGTGCTGAGGGAGCGCCGCACTGCGCTGTCGGAGGGGCGGTGCTGAGGGAGCGCATGGACCAATTGGGCCGAATGGCCTGTTTCTGTGCGGTGATTTCGATGTAATTCTACCTACCTGGTTCTCTCTGAGCATGGAGACCAACTTCTGTAGGGAAATGTTCTCATCCTCCAGCTCGGTACAATCTTGCAGCTGCTGACTCTCTCGCACCTTCGACTCCTTGATCTCATCGCGCAACTGGCTCTTCTCCAGCTCCAGCTTCTCACATTCCTGGCATGGCAAGGGCAGAAACGTGGCATTAAATAGTGTTCGCTTCAAGTAGATTATACACAGCACCTTTATTGTACAGGTGCATTGTACTGGTTTATTGTACTGGACAGGCCACATTGTTCACATGCCAGACACGAGACTCCCAAAGCAAGCGCTCTACTCGGAACTCCTTCACGGCAAACGGGCCAAAGGTGGGCAGAGGAAACGTTAAAGGAACCACCCTCAAAGCCTCTCTGATAAAGTGCAACATCCCCACCGACACCTGGGAGTCCCTGGTCAAAGACCAGTCCGCCCTAAGTGGAGGAAGTGCATCCGGGAGGGCGCTGAGCATCTCGAGTCTCGTCGCTGAGAGCATGCAGAAACCAAGCGCAGTCAGTGGAAGGAGCGTGCGGCAAACCAGTCCCACCCTCCCCTTCCCTCAACCACTATCCCAGGTTGTGACAGGGACTGTGGTTCTCGTATTGGACTGTTCAATCACCTCAGGACTCATTGTTAGAGTGGAAGCAAGTCTTCCTCGATTCCAAGGGACTGCCTATGATGATATGATTGTACATCTGAAGAGAGTGTCCCTCCTCCCTGGCACCGTTCTGGCCAATCTCCCCTTACCCTTCTCTGCCCCAAGAAGAACAGCCCCAGCTTCTCCAGTCTCTCCCCGTCACTGAAGTCCCTCAGCCCTGGTTGTCATCATATCAAGGATGACTTGCTTCCACACCAAAAAGGGATGAGTTCACAGGTGTTTAACTGAAGGACCTAATATTGCGGGTACCGATGGTACCATTCTGGTCAATCTCCTCTGCACCCTTTCCAAGGCCTTCACATCCTCCCGACAGTTCTAGTCTCATGCACATCGCTGCTGGCAGATAGTCTTGTTAGTTTGCTCTTTAACATTTTCTTAACAATGTAAGCAAAACAACAACGAGTGGCATTTATACAGCGCCTTGAACATAGTACAACATCCCAAGGAGCGTTATCCAACAAAGTCTGACACCGAACCACACAAAGAGCTATTCGGACAAGTGACCAAAAGCTTGGTCAATGAGGTGGATTTTAAGGAGCATCTTAGGGGAGAGAGGTGGAGAGGTAAAGGGAGGGAGTTCCAGAGCTTGGGGCCCAGGCAGCTGAAGGTATGGCCACTGATGGAGGAGTGATTAAAATCAGGAATATACTAGGGAACAGAATTGGAGGAGAGCAGAGATCTTGGAGGGTTGCAGGGCTGGAGGAGGTTACAGGGAGGGCAAGGAGGCCATGGAGGGATCTGAAAACATGGATGAGAGTTTTATAATTCAGGCGTTGCCGGACTGGGAGCCAATGTAGTTCAGCAAGCACAGGGGGTGATGGGTGAGCGGGATTCGGTGCGAGTTAGGACACGGGGGCATGCCCCCTTGTCCTAGTCTCCCCCATCAATGGAAACATCCTCTCTGCATCCACCTTGTCAAGCCCCCTCATAATCTTATACGTCTCGATAATATCACCTCTCATTCTTCTGAATTCCAATGAGTAGAGGCCCAACCTACTCAACCTTTCCTCAAGAGTCAACCCCCTCAACCCCGGGATCAACCGAGTGAACCTTCTCTGAACTGCCTTCAAAGCAAGTATATCCTTTCGTAAATATGGAAACCAAAACAGCACGCAGTATTCCAGGTGTGGCCTCACCAATACCCTGTATAATTGTAGCAAGACTTCCCTGCTTTTATACTCCATCCCCTTTACAATAAAGGCCAAGATACCATTGGCCTTCCTGATCACCTGCTGTACCTGCATACTATCCTTTTGTGTTTCATGCACAAGTACCCCCAGGTCCCGCTGTACTGCGGCACTTTGCAATCTTTCTCCATTTAAATAATAACTTGCTCTTTGATTTTTTTTCTGCCAAAGTGCATGACCTCACACTTTCCGACATTATACTCCATCTGCCAAATTTTTGCCCACTCACTTAGCGTGTCTATGTCCTTTTGCAGATTTTTTTCCGTCCTCCTGAAACACTGCTTTTCCTCACATCTTTGTATAGTCAGTAAACATAGAAAATAGGTGCAGGAGTAGGCCATTCAGCCCTCCGAGCCTGCACCACCATTCAATAAGATCAAGGCTGATCATTCCCTCAGTACCCCTTTCCTGCTTTCTCTCCATACCCCTTGATCCCTTTAGCCGTAAGGGCCATATCCAACTCCCTCTTGAATATATCCAACAAACTGGCCTCAACAACTCTCTGTGGTAGAGAATTCCACAGGTTAACAACTCTCTGAGTGAAGAAGTTTCTCCTCATCTCGGTCCTAAATGGCTTACCCCTTATCCTAAGACTGTGTCCCCTGGTTCTGGACTTCCCCAACATCGGGAACATTCTACCCGCATCTAACCTGTCCCGTCCCGTCAGAATCTTATATGTTTCTATGAGATCCTCTCTCATCCTTCTAAACTCCAATGTATAAAGGCCTAGTTGATCCAGTCTCTCGTCATATGTCAGACCTGCCATCCGGGAATCAGTCTGGTGAACCTTCGCTGCACTCCCTCAATAGCAAGAACGTCCTGCCTCAGATTAGGAGACCAAAACTGAACACAATATTCCAGGTGAGGCCTCACCAAGGCCCTGTACAACTGCAGTAAGACCTCCCTGCTCCTATACTCAAACCCCCTAGCTATGAAGGCCAACATACCATTTGCCACCTTCACCGCCTGCTGTACCTGCATGCCAACTTTCAATGACCGATGAACCATGACACACAGGTCTCGTTACACCTCCCCTTTTCCTAATCTGCCGCCATTCAGATAATATTCTGTCTTTGCGTTTTTGCCCCCAAAGTGGATAACCTCACATTTATCCACATTATACTGCATCTGCCATGCATTTGCCCATTCACCTAACCTGTCCAAGTCACCCTGCAGCCTCCTAGCGTCCCCCTCACAGCTCACACCGCCAACCAGTTTCGTGTCATCTGCAAACTTGGAGATATTACACTCAATTCCTTCATCCAAATCATTGATGTATATTGTAAATAGCTGGGGTCCCAGCACTGAGCCCTGCGGCACCCCACTAGTCACTGCCTGCCATTCTGAAAAGGACCCGTTTATCCCGACTCTCTGCTTCCTGTCTGCAAACCAGTTCTCTATCCACGTCAGTACATTACCCCCAATACCATGTGCTTTGATTTTGCACACCAATCTCGTGTGGGACCTTGTCAAAAGCCTTTTGAAAGTCCAAATACACCACATCCATTGATTCTCCACTCTACGGGCCCAAGTTTCCACATGATTTGCTCCTGATTTTTAGGAGCAACTGGTGGAGAACGGACTATCTTAGAAATCGCAATTCTCCACATTTTTTTTTCTGCAGTTCTAGTCAGTTAGAACAGTTTCACTTTGGAACAGAATTTTTTCTTCAAAAGGGGCGTGTCCGGCCACTGACGCCTGATTTGAAAGTTTCCACAGTGAAAACGTACTCCAAACTAACTTAGAATGGAGCAAGTGAAGATTTTTGTAGAACTGAAAAAACCTTGTCTGCACATTAAAAAATCAGGCGCAGGTTACAAATTAGGCGTCCAGAACGAGGTGGGGGGGGGGGAAGGGAAGTCATTAAATTCTATAATAAATCCTTATTTATATTTATACAAATAAATCCAACCTGAATTAAAATTTATAAGCAAAGAAAAGATTAAATAAACCATCTCCCTACCTGTGTGAAAGTGCTTCAGCCAGGAAGAATGCTGCAGGAAGCCTCACAAGTTGAGGCAGCCGTTCGTTCCCGCGGGGGGGGGGGGGGGGGGGGAAGGAGGAAGCCGTTCCCGCGGGCGGGGGGGGGGGGGGGGGGGGGGGGGGGGGGAAGGAGGAAGCCGTTCCCGCGGGGGGGGGGGGGGGGGGGGGGGGAAGGAGGAAGCCGTTCCCGACAGCGGGCGGGGGGGAGGAGAGGGAAACGGCTGCCTCAACTTTGAGGCTTCCTGCAGCCTTCTCACTGCTGCAAGAAGCCTCAGTGCTGATGGCAATGTGCTTTTATTAAAAAATGTTCAAAAATTAAACAGCTACAAAGAACTACAAAAATGGCCGAGTGCCAATGTTTCCTTCACACTGCGCGTGCGCGAACGCTCCAACGCGCATGCGCAGGGTTGCCGGCTGGAAAAAAACTAATTTAAATGGTACCCGCCCCCTCCCACTTACAAAATCGGCGCGAGTGGTAGGCTCCGCCCCCCTGGGCGCCACGCCAAGCAGACATGGAGCTGCAGGGCGCTCCAGAATCACGCGTTTTTTTTCCGGTGCCGTTTTCGGCGCGAAAAACGGGCGCCCAACTCGGAGGGGCGCCCGTTTTTTATCGTGTGGAAACTTGGGGCCTACAAGTTACATCCTCAAAAAATTCCAGAAGATTTGTCAAGCATGATTTCCCCTTCATAAATCCATGCTGACTTGGACCGATCCTGTCTCTGCTTTCCAAATGCGCTGCTATTTCATCCTTAATAACCAATTCTAACATTTTCCCCACTTCTGATGCCAAGCTAACTGGTCTATAATTACCCGCTTTCTCTCTCCCTCCCTTTTTAAAAAGTGGTGTTACATTAGCTACCCTCCAGTCCATAGGAACTGATCCAGAGTCGATAGACTGTTTTAAAATGATCACCAATGCATCCACTATTTCTAGGGCCACTTCCTTAAGTACTCTGGGATGCAGACTATCAGGCCCCGGGGATTAATCAGCTTTCAATCCCATCAATTTCCCCAACACAATTTCCCGCCTAATAAGGATATCCTTCAGTTCCTCCGTCTCACTAGACACTCGGTCCCCTAGTGCTTCCAGAAAGTTATTTGTGTCTACCTTCATGAAGACAGAACTGAATTATTTGTTCAATTGGTCTGCCATTTTTGTTCCCCATTATAAATTCATCTGAATCCAACTGCAAGGAACCTACGTTTGTCTTCACCAATCTTTTTCTCTTCACATATCTATAGAAGCTTTTGCAGTCAGTTGTTATGTTCCCGGCAAGCTTTTTCTCGTACTCTATTTCCCCCCTCTTAGTTAAACCCTTTGTCCTCCTCTGCTGAATTCTAAATTTCTTCCAGTCCTCAGGTTTGTTGCTTTTTCTGCCCAATTTATATGCCTCTTCCTTGGATCGAACACTATCCTTAATTTCGCTGGTTAGCCACGGTTGAGCCACCTTCCCAGTTTTATTTTTACTCCAGACAGGGATGTACAATTGCTGAAGTTCATCCATGTGATCTTTAAATGTTTGCCATTGCCTATCCACCGTCAATCCTTTAAGTATCATTTGCCAGTCTATTCTAGCCAATTGACACCTCAAACCATCGAAGTTACCTTTCCTTAAGTTCAGGACCCTAGTTTCTGAATTAACTGTCACTCTCCATCTTAATAAAGAATTCTACCATATTATGCTCATTCTTCCCCAAGGGACCTCGCACAATAAGATTGCTAATTAGTTCTTTCTCATTACGTATCACCCAGTCTAGGATGGCCAGCTCCCTAGTTGGTTCCTCGACATATTGGTCTAGAAAACCATCCCTAATACACTCCAGGAAATCCTCCTCCACCGCTTTGCTACCAGTTTGGTTAGCCCAATCAATATGTAGATTAAAGTCACCCATGATAACTGTGTACCTTTATTGCATGCATCCCTAATTTCTTGTTTGATGCTGTCCCCAACCTTACTACTACTGTTTGGTGGTCTGTACACAATTCCCACTAGCGTTTTCTGCCCCTTGGTATTCCGTAGCTCCATCCATACCGATTCCACATCATCCAAGCTGATGTCCTTTCTTACTATTGCATTAATTTCCTCTTTAACCAGCAATGCCACCTGCCTCCTTTTCCTTTCTGTCTATCCTTCCTAAATGTTGAAGTCCCAGCCTTGGTCACTCTGGAGCCATGTCTCTGTGATGCCAATTACATCATACCTGTTAATTGCTATCTGCGCAGTTAATTGGTCCACCTTATTCCGAATACTCCTCGCATTGAGGCATAGAGCCTTCAGGCTTGTCTTTCTAACACACTTTACCCTTTTAGAATTTTGGTGTAATGTGGTCCTTTTTGCTTTTTGCCTTGGGTTTCTCTGCCCTCCACTTTTATTTTTCTTCTTTCTATCTTTTGCTTCTGCCCCCATTCTACTTCCCTCTGTCTCCCTGCATAGGTTCCCATCCCCCTGCCATATTAGTTTAACTCCTCCCCAACAGCACTAGCAAACCTGGCTACGTTACACTCAGTCTCTTTTTCCAAGTTGCTAATATGGATTGTAAATAGTTGGGGGTCCCAGCACTGATCCCTGCGGCACCCCACTAGTTAGTTACTGGTTGTCAACTAGAGAATGAACTATTTATCCCGACTTTCTGTTCTCTGTTAGTCAATCCTCTATCTGTGCCAACCCCGTGAACTTTTATCTTGTGCAGTAACCTTTTATGTGGCACCTTGTCAAATGCCTTCTGGAAGTCCAAATACACCACATCCACTGGTTCCCCTTTATCCACTCTGTTCGTTACATCCTCAAAGAATTCCAGCAAATTTGTCAAACATGACTTCCCCTTCATAAACCCATGCTGACTCTGCCTGACCGAATTATGCTGTTCCAAATGTCCTGCTACTGCTTCTTTAATAATGGACTCCAACATTTTTCCAAGCACAGATGTTAGGCTAACTGATTATGGGGGCTGTAATGGATAGACAGCATCCCAGCCCTCCACTGCAGCCCGGCCCTGGAGTGGCTTCAGCTCGGGGTGAACAATGTTTCTTACAGCACAGTGGCTGACACTAGCTGGCATGCTCTGCGATAAACTGTGCAGCACAATTGGCCATTAACAAACTGAACCAGCCTGTGTGGCAGTGCCAATTGGCAGGGCCTCATTGCTACCCACTGTACACCGAGCGTCGGAGCCAAACTGTGTGCAGGGCACTGCACAATACGGAGTTTCCCACACAATCGTCCCTCTGAGCAGGCCGCGACAAATCGCGCCGAATTCCAATCCAATAAAAAGCTGATGGAAGTGACCGTGAAGCTGCGGGATTGTCGTTTAAACCCAAACTGGCTCGGTGCCGTCCCTGGAGGAGAGGAAAGCTGCCGTCCTTACCCGGTCTGGGCCTATATGTGACTCCAGTCCCCACACCCAAAGTGGCAGGCTCTTAGCTGCCCCCTGAAATCTCTCCGTTGCATCATCATTAGCAGCAGTTCATGTCGGTATCCTCTCACATCGATTAGGGATGGGCAAAGAAAGGCCCACATCCCCAGATTTAGTCTTTAGGGAATTCTTGTTGACTGGTAAAAACAAACAATAGCTGGGACGGTTACTCGAGCCGCCCTCTCGGTATGTGCCAGGACAGGGTCTCTCTCTCTCTAGGTCCTCCTGGAGAGTGAGTGGGTCTCTGTGTCTCTCTCGCTCTCTCTGCTTAGTTTCCTCTCTAACGCTGCTCACGGTGTGTGGTAGCTTGTTGTGCCTCTTGCTGAGACACAGTCCCTTGTGCATCATTCAAAGGAACATCCTGCAGTGCCAGTCTAGATAGACAGACTGTCATCTCTCCATTGCCCTTCCTCACTCAGGACATCCCAAAGTCTCATACCCAATGAAGGACTTTTATGAAGTGTGGTCACTGTTGTAATGTGGGAAACGCAGCAGCTAATTTGTGCACAGCAAGCTCCCAAACACAGCGAGATCATGACGATATCATCTATTTTAGTGATGTTGGTTGAGGGATAAATATTGGCCCCAGGACCCCGGGGAGAACTCCCCCTGCTCTTCGTCCAATAGTGGCCATGGGAACTTTTACATCCGCCTGAGAGGGCAGATGGGACCTCGGTTCATCATTTCATCCCGAAATACAATGCGGCACTCCCTCAGTACTGCTCCTCCGACAGTGCGGCGTTCCCTCAGTACCGCCCCTCCGACAGTGCAGCACTCCCTCAGTACTGTCCCACCGACAGTGCGGCACTCCCTCAGTACCGCCCCTCTGACAGTCCCTCAGTACTGATACCGGGGGGTGTTGGGCCTGGGTTATGGGGTTCGAATCTCTCGAACCCACGACCTTGACACAGGGCGGGAGAGAGTGTGTCGACAGCGTGTCGGTAAAATACTCGCCTGAGAGGAGGGAATTCAGTGGGCAGTGATCAGTTAATTCGAGGATCTGTGTGTAGTTAATCACCACAGGCTGGAGCCTGCATTGCTGCTCTATTAATACCAGAGTGCACAGTAAGCTGCTCTCCCAACACCACCATTCTTTATTCCCTCCCTTGCTTATCCTCCTTGGGTACTGACACACAGCTCCGACCAGCACTGTGTCTGTCAGTCGCTAGCTCGGGTGCTTAATGGTTGTTTACAGACCTGCAGTCACCAACAATGCCCTCCCCATCCCCACTTAATGCTTTCAGTGATTCAGTGACATCGCTCTCACACCCTGCGAATACACAGTGCAAGCAGCGCAGTCTCCCAGCTCTGCCAACACTACAGAAATGCAATCGCTCTCTCCCCTCGGCTAATTTTAGCGCAGTGATCACTAACAAAGGACAGTCTTTGCAGAGGGTCCCTGTAAATAGGTCAAATGCTGATCTCGAGAGACAGTCTGCTGCTGCTCTGGAGAGCTGTTTACTGGACGGGTTTGGGAAGTGTGTAGACTCACACAGCACAGGAAGGAGGCGGCCATTGGGCCCATCGAGCCTGTGCCGGCTCGGTGAGAGAGCGAGCCAATCAGTCCTACTCCCCCTGCTCTTTCCCCACAGCCCCGCACACTTCCCCTTTTCAGGAAGGATGTGAAGGCCTTGGAGAGGGTGCAGAGATTGGCCAGAATGGTCCCGGAGATGAGGGACATCAGTGACAGGGAGAGATTGGAGAAGGTTAAGGGGAGGCCAAATAGAGGTTTATAAAATCAGCCATGATGGTATTAATGGCGGAGCAGGCTCGAGGGGCCGTATGGCCTACTCCTGCTCCTATTTCTGATGAGGGGTTTTGATAGAGCAAGTGGGGAGTAACTGTTTCTTCTGGTAAGTGGGTTGATAATCAGAGGTTGGTGGGTTTAAAATGATTGGCAAAAGCACTAGAGGGGGAATGAGGAGAGCTTTCTTCATGCAGGGGGCGGTTAAGATCTGGAATGCGCTGCCTGAAAGGGCGGTGGAATCGGATTCAATGGGAACTTCCAGAAGGCAATTGGATGTGTGCTTGGAGGACTGATTTGCAGGGTTAGGGGGAAAAAGGCTGGGCTGTAGGACTAACTGCGACAGGCCTCCTGTGCTGGAAGATTCTTGGATTGATGGGCTGTGGCACTATCCACCTCGGGGCAATGTGGAGGGCAAGAGCTTTCCCTTTGCATTCTTTCATCAGTGTCCCAAGGCTTTAATCAAACAGAATTAGACACCCAGCCACATAAGGCCACTTCAAACTGCTGGCCCCCGGCACCACTGAAAGTCAATCATTCCTATACTTATCTCAACCTCGCTTACCTGGCCGTGCCTCCAGCTGCCTGGGCCCCAAGCTCTGGAACTCCCTCCCTAAACCTCTCTGTCTTTCTCTCCTCCTTTAAGACGCTCCTTAAAAACAAACCCACCTCTTTAACCCAGCTTTTCTAATATCTCCTTGGGGTCAAAGTTTGCGTGATTGACGCCCCTATGAAGCGCCTTGGGCCGTTTTCCTATGTTAAAGGCACTATATAAATGCAAGTTACTTTGATTGGGAGGCACTCAGTTAGCATCAGGCACCAGCAGAGGGCACAACAGTTCTCTTCCCTCCACCATGGGAGGGAACCACAGCTCTCCACTCAATGTGCTGACGCTCGATTTCCAGCAAGATCAAAGCCCCAGATAACTGGCACGACCTCCCCGGGCCCGCTGATCGGCAGGGCCAGTGTTAGCAACGTGCTGCATCCACCGGACTGGCTGCAGAATACAGAGCAAGTTGCACTTCCCCCATCACCGTCTCCCTCCATTCCTTCCCCCCGTCCCCCCACCATGTGTTTATCCAGCTTCCCCTGAACTGCATCGATACTATTGGCCTCGACCCCTCCCTGTGGCAGCGAGTTCCACATTCTCACCCCTCTCTGGGTAAAGAAGCTTCTCGTGAATTCCCCATTGGGTTTATCAGTGACTGTCTGATATTGGTGGCCCCCTAGTTCTGGTCTCCCCCACACGTGGAACATCTTCTCTACACCTACCCATCATAATCTCAGTCTTTTGTCGAGAGAGAGGCGCCTCAGTCTGTCCTGATAAGGATATGTTCTCAGTGCTGGTATCCTCCCTGTGAATCTTCTCTGCACCTCCTCCAGACCCAGTGGGATGGGCGAGAGGAGGCTTCTATGGCCCACGGAGCCGTGGGGTCGAAAGGCCTGTTTCTGTGCTGTATATTCAGAGAATCAGAGACTTTTACAGCACAGGAGGCAGCCATTCGGCCCGTCGTGCCCATGCTGGCTGTGACACAGCAATTGTGCTCAGTCCCACATCCCCCGCGTGGTGTCTGTAACACTCAAGGACCTGTCCAACTCCAGTTTCAAATCATTGATGGAATCAGCTTTCACCATCTTTTCAGGCCGAGCGTCCAGAATCCACAACTCTCAGTGAAAACACTTGTCCCTGCCTCGCCACATCCTTCCCAGTGAATTTCAATCTCTGACCTCTGGTTATTGACCCTCTCACCAGAGGGAGTAGCTTCTCTCTCTCTACTCAATCAAAATCCCTCATCACCTTGAAAATCTTTATTCGGTCACCTTCTTTGTTTCAAGGAGAACAGTCCTAACTTTTCCAAACTTATCCCTGGTCACATCCTGCTAAACCTCCTCTGTACCCTTCCCTGTAGTGTGGGGCCCAGAACTGTCCTCGATAATCCAGCGATGTATAAACTTCAGGCATGACCTCTTTGCTTTTATATTCTATTCCTCAATTTATTAACCCAAGCAACCCATATGCTTTTGTACACTACATCAACTTTCCCTGCCCCCTGTAATGATTTGTGTAGAGGAATATAAGAATTGGGAGCAGGAGTCGGCCATTCGGCCCCTCGAGCCTGCCCGCCATCCAATCAGATCATGGCTGATCTTCCACCTCAACTCCACTTCCCCGCCCGCTCCCTCGATTCCCCTCGAGTCCAAAAATCTATCGATCTCAGCCTTGAATATACTCAACGACTGAGCCTCCACAGCCCTCTGGGGCAGAGAATTCCAAAGGTTCACCTCCCTCAGTGAAGAAATTCCTCCTCATCTCAGTCCTAAATAGCCGACACCTTATTCTGAGACTGTGACCCCTGGTTCTAGACTCCCCAGCCCGGGGGAAAACATCCTCCCTGCATCTACCCTGTCAATCCCCCTCAGAATCTTGCATCTTTCAATGAGATCACCTCTCATTCTTCTAAACTCCAGAGAATATCGGCCCAGTCTGCTCGATCTCTCCTCCTAGGACAGCCCTCTCTCCCACGAATCAATCCGGTGAACCTTTGCAGCCAGGGGAAACGGCCTCTCGGTATCTAATAGTATATGGACACCAAGGTCCCTCTGCTCATCTACACTTTTCAGAATCGTGGCTTTCCAGCTTAGTGCTCCCCATTCTGTGCAGTACAGAGCATCTGCGGCTGGGAGATTTTCTGTAGCAGAGTCTCTGTGCCTGAGACCTGAGACACAAGGCAGGCGGTTAATATTGGCACGCGACTGTGGTTTCTGCTCACCAAGGCATCCTGCCCCTGACTTCCTCTCAGCATTTTCCATTTGATCAGGTTTGCTGTTGTCTACCCATCACACTGGGGTGCCCATCAATAGAGCGGCATAAAACCACAGCAGCATTGAAGCTGCCCCGACAGGAACAGGAGGAGGCCGTTCAGCCCCTTGAGTCTGTTACATTAGGAACAGGAAGAGCCCGTTCAGCCCCTCGAGCCCGTTGCATTAGGGACAGGAGGAGGCCGTTCAGCCCCTCGAGCCCGTTACATTAGGGACAGGAGGAGGCCGTTCAGCCCCTCGAGCCTGTTACATTAGGGACAGGAGGAGGCCGTTCAGCCCCTCGAGCCTGTTACATTAGGGACAGGAGGAGGCCGTTCAGCCCCTCGAGCCTGTTACATTAGGGACAGGAGGAGGCCGTTCAGCCCCTCGAGCCCGTTACATTAGGGACAGGAGGAGGCCGTTCAGCTCCTCGAGCCTGTTACATTAGGAACAGGAGGAGGCCGTTCAGCCCCTCGAGCCTGTTACATTAGGGACAGGAGGAGGCCGTTCAGCCCCTCGAGCCTGCTCCGCCATTCAATCAGATCGCGGCTGATCTGTATCCTAATTCCATTTACCCGCCTTGGTTCTGTAACCCTTACTACCCTTACCCAACAAACATTTATCAATCTCAGGTTTGAAATTTTCAATTGACCTCCGGCCTCGACAGCTTTTTAGGGGAGAGAGTTCCAGATTCCCAGTGCCCTGTGTGTGGATCACCAAATCAAACTGAAAAACCCATTGGACGCCCTAAAAAACAAACCAGACACCGAGTGATCCACGGAGAGACTTAAATACAAATACAGTACGATAACGAGGTTGGCAAAGCTCCTGTTTACATATCGCCTTTAACGTAGTAAAATGTCGCAAGGCGCTTCACAGGAGCGTTATCAAACAATATTTGACCCAGAGTCACACGAGGCGATATTAGCGACAGGTGACCAAAGACTGGGTCAAAGAGGTGGGTTCTAGGGAGCGTCTTGAAGGAGGAGAGGGGAAGGGGTTTAGGGAGGAAGTTCCAGTTCCCCTGGAAACAAAATATGAGATAAAGAAAGTGGGACACAGACGTGTCAGGCAAGTTAAGGCCGATGAAACAAATTTAGCTCCTGGCCGGTTAAGAATTCAAGGCCTGCAGGGGTCTCAGTTTAAAGAACAACAAGCAGGGTTAAAGGTGCAAGTTGTCCAGTGCGGAGTCAATTCGAAGAGGACCAGGAATATTCCAGCTGCAATCACAGTATTGTACCACTCTTGCTCAGCCAGCTCGCTAGCGAGGCGAGTAAGGGGGGAGTGGGGGGAAGCGGCAGAAATTAGCCTCACACTTCTGTTGTGTTAGGGCATCAGGGGTTACCGTTCAACACCCTCTGCCGTGGCTCAGGGGCGGTACTGAGGGAGCGGCGCACTGTCGGGAGGGGGCAGTGCCAAGGGGGTGGCGCACTGTCGGAGGGGGCAGTGCCGAGGGAGCCACGCACTGTCGGAGGGGGCGGTGCCGAGGGAGCCGCGCACTGTCGGAGGGGGCGGTGCCGAGGGAGCAGCGCACTGTCGGAGGGGGCGGCGCATTGTCGGAGGGGGCAGTGCCGAGGGAGCGGTGCACTGTCGGAGGGGGCAGTGCACTGTCGGAGGGGGCAGTGCACTGTCGGAGGGGGCAGTGCACTGTCGGAGGGGGCAGTGCCGAGGGAGCAGCGCACTGTCGGAAGGGGCGGCGCACTGTCGGAGGGGGCGGTGCCGAGGGAGCAGCGCACTGTCGGAGGGGGCGGTGCCGAGGGAGCAGCGCACTGTCGGAGGGGGCGGTGCCGAGGGAGCAGCGCACTGTCGGAGGGGGCGGTGCCGAGGGAGCAGCGCACTGTCGGAGGTGCGTTGCCGAGGGAGCCACGCACTGTCGGAGGGGGCGGTGCCGAGGGGGCGGCGCCGAGGGGGCGGCGCACTGTCGGAGGGGGCGGTCTTTGGGATGAGACGTTGAACCTGCTCTCTCAGGTGGGACGTGAAAGATACCATGGCCACTATATTGAAAAAGAGCAGAGGTGGAGTTCTCCCTGGTGTCTTGGCCAATATTTATCCCTCAAATGATCTGGGTTATCACATTGCTGTTTGTGGGAGCTTGCTGTGTGTAAATTGCCTGCCGCGTTTCCCACATTACAACAGTGACCACACTCCAAAAGTACTTCATGGGTTGCGAAGCACTTTGGGACATCCCGAGGGGGCGAAAGTGCTGTCGGAAAGTCTTACCGGGCTCGGCTGTGATGCACCCCATGTCTTGGTAAGACGTGAAGGCTGCCCAGCTGGGCACAGAACTGTAAGCCAGCAATAGGCAGGTTGTTCAGGAGAGGGCAGTGGGAAATCCCCCATTTAAAAACTGTGTGTTATTTAACTCTGTTTCCCCACAGCAAAAGAACCAGAGGGGGAGATGGGGAGAGTGTGTTTACGCAGCGAGTTGTTGTGATCGGGAACGCGCTGCCTGAAAGCTCGGTGGGAGCAGATTCAATAGTAACTTTCAAATGGGAATTGGATAAATACCTGAAGGGGGAAAATGTGCCGGGGCTGTGGGGAAAGGGCAGGGGGAACGGAGGGAACGACGACTAATTGAATCGCTTTACTCTGCAACACCAGAATGATACCAGGTATCAAAGGGTTAAATCCCGAGGACAGGTGGCACGGACTGGGCTTGTGTCCCTCGTGTGTAGAAGACTAAGACGATCTGATCGAGGGGTTTGCGATGACTACAGGATTCGATCGGGGAGATCGAGAGAAACTGTTCCCTCGGGTGGGGAGTACAGAACAAGGGGGCATCACCTTAAAATTAGGGCCAGGCCATTCAGGGTGATGTCAGGGAGCACTTCTTCACACACAGGGTGGTGGGAATGTGGAGATCCCACACGGGCAGCTCACCGGCCCACACACGGAGAAGCTACTCGCAAAGACGGGGAACTTTTGGTGTGACGTACCTTCTTTACCTCCTGCAGCTCCGCACTCAGACGCTCGTTCTCAGACAGGGTGTTGGTCAGCACCAGCTTGGTCTGCTTGCTCTCCGCCTGCAGCTCGCCGATCCTGGCAGCCAGCGCGCCCTCCTTACGGGCTGCCTCGCGCAGCAGGGTCTCCTCCCGAGTCTCGCCGTCCGCTGCCACCTTCTTCTGGTTACTGTACGCCTCGGCGAAGGCCTGCGGGGGGCACAGAGCGAGGCAGCACGGTGAGCAACACACAGCAATCTGGTGGGGGGGGGGGGGGGGGGGGAAGGAACAGAGGGACGCGGCGGGGTGAGCAACACACAGTAAACGGGGGGGGGGGGGGGGGGGAAAACAGAGAGGTAACGGGGTGAGCAACACACAGTAAACCGGGGGGGGGGGGGGGGGGGGAAACAGAGAGGTAACGGGGTGAGCAACACACAGTAAACGGGGGGGGGGAAACAGAGAGGTAACGGGGTGAGCAACACACAGTAAACGGGGGGGGGGGGGGGAAACAGAGAGGTAACGGGGTGAGCAACACACAGTAAACGGGGGGGGGGGGGGGGAAAACAGAGAGGTAACGGGGTGAGCAACACACAGCAAACGGTGATAGAGGGGGAGGTGGCATGTTGGCACAGCTCCCCCACACTGCCACATAAGAACTAGGAGCTGGAGTCGGCCATTCGGCCCCTTGAGCCTGCTCCGCCATCCAATCAGGTCATGGCTGATCTGATCTTCGACCTCAACTCCACTTTACCTCCCGATTCCCTGAGAGTCCAAAGATCTATCGATCTCAGCCTTGAATATACTCAACGACTGAGTCTCCACAGCCCTCTGGGGCAGAGAATTCCAACAACTCACCTCCCCTCTGAGTGAAGAAATTCCTCCTCATCTCAGTCCTAAATGACTGACCCCTTATCCTGAGACTGTGACCCCTGGTTCTAGACTCCCCAGCCCGGGGGGAACATCCTCCCTCCACCTACCCTGTCAATCCCCCTCACAATCTGACACGTTTCAATGAGATCACCTCCCATTCTTCTAAACTCGAGAGTACAGGCCCAGTCTGCTCAATCTCTCCTCATAGGACAACCCTCTCATCCCAGGAATCAGTCTGGTGAACCTTTGTTGTACCCCCTCTAAGGCAAGTATATCCTTCCTCAGATAAGGAGACCAGAACTGTGCACAGTACTCCAGGTGTGGCCTCGCCAGGGCCCTATACAGTTGCAGTGAAACTTCTTTACTCTTATACTCAAGCCGCCTTGCAATAAAGGCAAAGTTACCATTTACCTTCCTAACTGCTTGCTGAAGCTGCATGTTAACGTTCTGTGATCGATGAACAAGGCCCCCCTAGTTCCCTCTCAATCACGGTCTGGAAAGAGTTATTGGAATTGCTGGAACGCAGCTTGTGCAAGACTTGGATGACCTTTCTTAAACTTTATGGAGGAAAAACATCTTTTGCTTTGCGCTGAGCAGCCAGAGTGTCCAGCAGATGCCTGGGTCAGGGTGTGTGTAGCACGCGACTGCTCCACGCCACACGCCACACGCCAGGGAGACACATTCCTGGCACAGTCTCGCACGACCCCCCCCACACCACATAGTTTGCCTCAGACCACGAGCAATGTTGCCCCCCAACCCCCGACACAGGCTGCTCTGCACCAATAAAACATTGTGGGCTGTCTCCTTAACCCCTCGGTCACTGCAGGCCCAATCATAAGTGGGCCGGGCCCTGGAACATCATGGGCCGCCCCGACCTGTGTGAGAACACCACCACAGGTCGG
Source organism: Pristiophorus japonicus (assembly GCF_044704955.1). NCBI lineage: Eukaryota > Metazoa > Chordata > Chondrichthyes > Pristiophoridae > Pristiophorus > Pristiophorus japonicus. The sequence goes on from NW_027254886.1 coordinate 76,755, forward strand.
GGTTATAAATACAGCAGGAACACGGCCCTGGAACACCATGGGCCGCCCCGACCTGTGTGAGAACACCACCACAGGTCGGGGTTATAAATAGAGCTGGGGCGCTGGGCCCTGGAACATCATGGGCCGCCCCGACCTGTGTGAGAACACCACCACAGGTCGGGGTTATAAATAGAGCAGGAACACGGCCCTGGAACACCATGGGCCGCCCCGACCTGTGTGAGAACATCACCGCAGGTCGGGGTTATAAATAGAGCTGGGGCGCAGGGCCCTGGGATATCGTGGGCCGCCCCGACCTGTGTGAGAACACCACCACAGGTCGGGGTTATAAATAGAGCTGGGGCGCAGGGCCCTGGAACATCATGGGCCGCCCCGACCTGTGTGAGAACACCACCGCAGGTCGGGGTTATAAATAGAGCTGGAACACGGCCCTGGGATATCGTGGGCCGCCCCGACCTGTGTGAGAACACCACCGCAGGTCGGGGTTATAAATACAGCAGGAGCACCAGGCCCTGGAACATCGTGGGCCGCCCCGACCTGTGTGAGAACACCACCGCAGGTCGGAGTTATAAATAGAGGAGCACGGCCCTGGAACATCATGGCGGAGGTGCGACAAATGAGGGTACGGGGCCCAGAAGAGGTAAGGGCCAAGGGGCAGCATGGGCCTGCCCACACTGCGATATGTGTGTGCACTAGGTCCGTGCAGCAAAGCAGGTCTACAGTCGTCTTGGTTAACCCTTGCCCCTGGATAAAGGCCTAGCTCGGTCAAGCCCGTACGGTAGCTGATGTGCAACGGTCAACACACGTTAAAAATATCCACGCACAGGCATCTTCCACCCCCTCAATTGGAGTTCAGGACTGGAACATCAGGTCCTTCATTGAAACATCTGTGAACTCTCGTGGATGCAAGTCATCCTCATTCAAGGGATCGTCTGTGATGATGAATCATAAGAACATAAGAAATAGGAGCAGGAGTCGGCCATTTGGCCCCTCGAGCCTGCTCCGCCATTCAATATGATCATGGCTGATCTGATCATGGACTCAGCTCCACTTCCCTGCCAGCCCCTTAATCCCTTATTGATTAGAAGCTTTCTATTTCTGTCTTAAATATATTCAATGTCCCAGCTTCCACAGCTCTCTGAGGCAGCGAATTCCACGGATTTACAACCCTCGGAGAAGAAATTTCTCCTCGTCTGTTTTAAATGGGCGGCCCCTTATTCTAAGATTATGCCCTCTAGTTCTAGTCTCCCCCATCAGTCGAAGCATCCTCTCTGCATCCACCTTATCGAGCCCCCTCATCATCTTATACATTTCGATAAGATCATCTCATTCTTCTGAATTCCAATGAGTAGAGGCCCAACCTACTCAACCTTTCCTCATAAGTCAACCCCCTCATCCCCGGAATCAACAGAGTGAACCTTCTCTGAACTGCCTCCAAAGCAAGTATATCCTTTCGTAATCCCATGGACGCTGGCTGTTTAGGGATAGAAACAGCAGGGAGAACACACGGACACGGCGTAAACAAGCTAAAAAAAATAAGTTGCATTTCTCCCGCCCCTTTCACCCCCCTCAGGATGTCCCAAAGCCTCACAGCCAGTGAAGGACTTTTTTTGTGAAGTGTAGTCACTGTTGTAATGTAGGAAACGCGGCAGACAATTTGTGCACAGCAAGCTCCCACACACAGCGATGTGATAACGACCCTGATTGCCTGTTTTAGTGATGTTGGTTGAGGGATAAATATTGGCCCCAGGATACCGGGGAGAACTCCCTCTGCTCTTCTTCCAGTGGTGGCCCCGGGATCTTTTACATCCACCCGAGAGGGCAGACGGGGCTTCGGGTTTAACGTCTCATCCCGAAATACAGCCCCTCCGACAGTGCGGCACTCCCTCAGTACCGCCCCTCCGACTGTGCGGCATTCCCTCAGTACCGCCCCTCCGACTGTGAGGCGCTCCCTCAGTACCGTCCCTCCGACAGTGCGGCGCTCCCTCAGTACCGCCCCTCCGACAGTGCGGCGCTCCCTCAGTACCGCCCCTCCGACAGTGCGGCACTGAACTGTCAGCCTAGATCTTTTCACTCAAGTCTCTGGAGTAGGACTTATCCCACAACCTTCTGACTCAGAGGCGAGAGTGCTACCCACTGAGTCATGACTGACACAGCTGAGAAAAGAATAGAAGGATATGGTGATGGGTTGATATGAAGGGGGGTGGGAGGAGGCTCGTGCAGAGCACGGAATTCTATACGGTCGGCTGGTAACAGTAGATACTGCCAGCCACCTTACACAATTCTCCCAGTGAGTTGTGTCCCTATTATGGAGAGCTGAGCGAACCCTTTCTGGCCCCGTCGGGTATAAAGTGCTCATCATTGGGTATCTTTAGAAGCAAGCTGTTTCAGGCACCAATATAGAATCAGAGTTTTCCAGAACACAAGGCAGTTGCTGACAGAGAGAGAGAGAGAGAGAGAAAGAGACAGACAGAGGGAGAGAGAGAGAGGGAGAGAGACAGACAGACAGACAGACAGGACACAGACAGAGACACATGTTTCTCTGACAGAGACAGAGAGAGAGAGAGAGACACCGAGAGAGAGAGAGAGACAGACAGAGACACAGAGAGAGAGAGAGGAGTGCAGCAGTTACTCAGATCCTTTATTGAATGGCCTACAACAATCCCTTTGACTGTCTGCCTCCAACGACACGCTACTGCCCAAAGATATCTCAAGGTTCTGCCTTACTTCACACCATCCCCGGCAGGAATTTAACCTTTGTGAATAATCCAGTTTGCTCTGGAGGTAGTCGTGCAACGTAACCTGGTCTCTCATCTTACATAGGTTCCATTTGTACATATGTGTTATGTCTGTAATACTCTATGAATGACTCCACGAGGCCTAGTATTGTACTTGAGCTGTTGTGACCTTAGTCCCATTTATTGTAACTCCAGAGGGAGGCACAAGCATGGTGGGCTGCCTTTTATACTGGGCCCTGCACACCTATGCAGGTGACCCTCAGCTCTCCCACCGCAGTGCCCTCTGGTGGCACACCTTATGTGATATACAGTTCGTATACATGGTCTACATACATGATAATATAGAAGTTACAGCCCAGAAACAGGCCACTGGGCCCCATCGCTCCGTGTCGGGGTTTCTGCACCACATCAGCCCCCTCCATCTCCCCCAACACCGTCTCCTTCGATTCCTTTCCCCCCTCCATGTGTTTATTCAGCTTCCCATGAAATGCATCGATACTATTCACTCCGAGCCCTCGCCGTGGCAGAAAGTTCCACATTGTAGTTTTTTTCAATTCGGAAGGGGTTTCGACAGGGTAGGTGCAGAGAAGATGTTCCCATTTGTGGGGGAGACCAGAACTAGGGGGCCACCAATATCAGACAGTCACTGATAAACCCAGTGGGGAATTCAGGAGAAACTTCTTTACCCAGAGCGGGGTGACAATGTGGAACTCGCTGCCACAGGGAGGGGTCGAGGCCAATAGTATCGATGCATTTCAGGGGAAGCTGGATAAACACATGGGGGGGAAAGGAATGGAAGGAGACGGTGATGGGGGAGATGGAGAGGGGTGGGAGGGGGCTGGTGTGGAGCAGAAACTCCGGCACGGAGCGCTGGGGCCCAGTGGCCTGTTTCTGGGCTGTGGATGTGTGTAATTCTGTGTAAACTGACTGATGGTCTGAATCGCGCCCTCCCTCGGTCTCCCTCCCCCTCTCCAGGTGGTCTGCGGGAAGTGTTCAGAGTTCCGAGCCCGTCTGGTGTACGACAACAACCGTTCTAACCGCGTGTGCCGCGACTGTTACACGGCGTTACACGGCTCCCCCGCTAGCCCCGGGCACCGAGCATCGTTCTCCCACAGGAGGAGGTCCATCCTTGAGGTGAGAGTCGTTTCCCAGCTTGTATAGTGTGCAGCGAGTGTTAGATACAGAGTAAAGCTCCCTCTACACTGTCCTATCAATCACTCCCAGGGCAGGTACAGGGGGTTAGATACAGAGTAAAGCTCCCTCTACACTGCCCCATCAAACACTCCCAGGGCAGGTACAGGGGGTTAGATACAGAGTAAAGCTCCCTCTACACTGTCCCATCAAACACTCCCAGGGCAGGTACAGCACGGGTTAGATACAGAGTAAAGCTCCCTCTACACTCTCCCATCAAACACTCCAGAAGGTGCAAAAAAGATTTACAAGGACAATCCCAGAACCGAGAGGTTGTAACTATCGGGGAAAGGATGAACAGGCTGGGGCTTTTCTATGGAATAGGGAAGGCTGAGGGGTGAGCTGATGGAGGTGTGTAAGATTATGAAGGGGTTTGATAAGGTAGATGTAGAGAAGATGTTCCACTTGTGGGGGAGACCAGAACTAGAGGCCATCAGTATAAGACAGTCACTGATAAACCCAATGGGGAATTCAGGAGAAACTTCTTTACCCAGAGAGGGGTGAGAATGCGGAACTCGCTGCCACAGGGAGGGGTTGCACGCAGTACTCCAGCTGTGGCCTAACCAGTATCACCATTGAGGCAGCACTGCAGGGGGTGCAAGAATCAGAAAACAGCGCAGGAGGATGGGGCCGGGGGGGGTGGGGGGGAAGATAGCGATTTCTCCCCAGTGTCCTGGGGCCAATATTTATCCCTCAACCAACATCACTGAAACAGACGATCTGGGTCATTATCACATCGTTGTGTGTGGAAGCTTGCTGTGTTGGTTGCTGCGTTTCCCACATTACAACAGTGACTGCACTTCAAAAGGTCCTTCATTGGCTGTGAACGCTTGGGGACGTCCTGAAGTTGTGACAGGTGTTGGAGAGATGCAAGTCTCATCTCTGAGGTAGTAAAAGATCCCGAGGCGTTTCACAGGAGCGATTACCAAACAAAGTTCGACAGCGAGCCACGAGGAGATATTAGGGACAGCGTACAACAGCTGGGTCAAAGAGGTGGGTTTCAGGGAGGAGAGAGGAGGGGAGAGAGGGAGGAGGGGAGAGAGAGAGAGAGAGCGAGGTTGGGAGGGATTTCCTCAGGGCTTTGTGCAGATTCAAAGCGATGTGGGCCTGGTTCCTCTCTGACTCAACCTTTGAAACAAACGGATATGGAGGGCGTTCGGTGCCAGGCTGCCCTGACTCACATCTGCTAGCAGCTGAGATAATATTTTGAACTGCTTTTCACGTAAATTAAAAACAGAACCACTGCAGAACACAGCGCACAACAAGAAGACAACAGATCAATGTTGCGACTATCACTGGACACGACAAACATGCGGTGCTGTAAATGACACAGTGAAGCTAGCCAGTTTCTAACGGCAAGCGATTGCAATCACACATTTTCAATGTGTGCCCAGATTGTAAAAGTGTACGCATTTGAAGCTGTGTGTATGTGTGCGCCAATTTCCAATATACCAGATTACAGACTCTCAGCGCACAGCAGGATCCCATTGGGCCCATGGAGCCCGTGCTGTGCTGGCTCTGTGACAGAGCGACCCAATCAGTCCCACACTCCCCCCTGCTTTTTCCCCACAGCCCGGCACATTTTCCCCCTTCAGGTATTTATCCAATTCCCGGTTTGAAAGTTACTATTGAATCTGCTCCCACTGAGCTTTCAGGCAGCGCGTTCCCGATCACAACAACTCGCTGCGTAAACACATTCTCCCCATCTCCCCCTCTGGTTCCATCGTCGATTATCGTCAATCTGTGTCCCTCTGGTTACCCACTCTCCTGCTCCCGGGAATAGGTTCTCCTGATCCACTCGATCAAAACCATTCATCAGTTCAAATACCTCGATTCAATCTCCCCTTAACCTTCTCTGCTCCAAGCGCTCCCTCAGTACTGCCCCTCCGACAGTGCGGCGCTCCCTCAGTACTGCCCCTCCGACAGTGTGGCGCTCCCTCAGCACCGCCCCTCCGACAGTGCAGCGCTCCCTCAGTACTGGCACCGGGGGAGTGTCGGGCCTGGAGTGGGGGCTCAGTGTACGATTCGGAGGCGACAGTGAGACCCACTGAGCCCTTGTATAATGGAAGACGCGCAATCCAAGCTTTACACAAGAGCCGCAGAAGGTTTTTGTTGTGAGCTGGTAGATTCCAGCTGGCAAATGCAGTGAAATATTCTACAAAGCGCAGGGAATTTATCGGATCCCCTCTAGCCTTGCACAGAGCTTCAGAAGGTAGTACTGTAGCATTTTCCCTTTCCGTCCCCCCCATTTAAAATTCAGCATTGAATGAAAATCAGATGACAATTAGAAGGTTTCAGAGTGGATCTGAACCCTGCTGTTCTGCGCTACAAGTTGTGTATGGTGGGTACAAGCCACACTCCCCCCGGGGCGGTACTGAGGGAGGGGCGGCGCAGAGGGAGCGCCGCACTGTTGGAGGGGCGGCGCCGAGGGAGCGCCGCACTGTCGGAGGGGCGGCGCCGAGGGAGCGCCGCACTGTCGGAGGGGCGGCGCCGAGGGAGCGCCGCACTGTCGGAGGGGCGGCGCCGAGGGAGCGCCGCACTGAGATGTCGGAGGGGCTGCACCAAGGGAGCGCCGCACTGTCGGAGGGGCGGCACCGAGGGAGCACCGTGCTGAGATGTCGGAGGGGCGGCACCGAGGGAGCACCGTGCTGAGATGTCGGAGGGGCGGCACCGAGGGAGCGCTGCACTGTCGGAGGGGCCACCTTTTGAGGTGAGACATTAAACCCGAGGCTCCAGTCTGTCCACATGGGCGGATGTAAAAGGTGCCATTGGTCACTATTGGAAAAAAGCAGGGGGGAGTTCTCCCCAGTGTCCTGGAGCCCAATTATCGCTCAATCAACACCTAAAACACAGACGGTCTGCTCATTATCACAGTACTGTGTGTGGGAGCTTGCAGTGCACAAACTGGCTGCCTCGTTTCCTACATTACAAGACTGGTGGGGAAAAAAATGTACTTCATTGGCTGTAAAGTGCTTTGGGACATCCTGAAAGGCACCTATAGAAATGCAAGTCTTTCTGTATTTCATCGATAGGAGGTTTGGGGCAGTGTGCGAACACCCCATCAGGAGTTACACAACACATGGAGAGATTTCATAAGTGCACTCGAAAGCAAAAGAGTTACTTGGTGCTTAACCACAGTCTGGGGCTGGTAACAGTTGCATCAGGCAAATTCTAAACACCCGGCAGGAAATGATAGCTCACTGAGCACTGGTACAGGTACAGAATAGTTCCTACTGCATGCAAGTACAGCAGGCAGACCTCAACATGGAACCTGGGAAGGCGGGCGCAGTCTCAATCAGCTTTGAGTCATGTTTCTCTCAGTCCCTTCACCCAGGTTTATAGCAAGGTTTGCCCTGAAGTTCTCCAGCCAAGAGTTCTTACAAATACATCTCTACTGTGGTGTCCGGGTCTCGCTCCCGCGTCGGAGTCAGGAGGTCGTGGGTTCAAGCTCCCACTCATAAGAACATAAGAATTCGGAACAGGAGTAGGCCATCTAGCCCCTCGAGCCTGCTCCGCCATTCAACAAGATCATGGCTGATCTGGCCGTGGACTCAGCTCCACTTACCCGCCCACTCCCCGTAACCCTTAATTCCCTTATTGGTTAAAAATCTATCTATCTATTATTTGAATACATTCAATGAGCTAGCCTCAACTGCTTCCTTGGGCAGAGAATTCCACAGATTCACAACCCTCTGGGAGAAGAAATTCCTTCTCAACTCGGTTTTAAATAGGCTCCTCCGTAGTTTGAGGCTGTGCCCCCTAGTTCTAGTCTCCCCGACCAGTGGAAACAACCTCTCTGCCTCTATCTTGTCTATCCCTTTCATTATTTTAAATGTTTCTATAAGATCCCCCCTCATCCTTCTGAACTCCAACGAGTAAAGACCCAGTCTACTCAATCTATCATCATAAGGTAACCCCCTCATCTCCGGAATCAGCCAAGTGAATCGTCTCTATACCCCCTCCAAAGCTAGTATATCCTTCCTTAAGGTGACCAAAACTGCACACAGTACTACAGGTGCGGCCTCACCAATATCCTGTACAGTTCCAGCAGGACCTCCCTGCTTTTGTACTCCATCCCTCTCGCAATGAAAGCCAACATTCCATTCACCTTCCTGATTACCTGCTGCATCTGAAAACTAACTTTTTGGGATTCATGCACAAGGACCCCCAGGTCCCTCTGCACCGCAGCATGTTGTAATTTCTCCCCATTCAAATAATATTCCCTTTTACTGTTTTTTTTTTTTCCCCCCAAGGTGGATGACCTCACATTTTCCGACATTGTAAGCCCATTCGCTTAACCTATCTAAATCTCTTTGAAGCCTCTCTGTGTCCTCTACACAACCCGCTTTCCCACTAATCTGTGTGTCATCTGCAAATTTTGTTCCACTACACTCTGTCCCACTCCCAAGACTCGAGCCCCATAATCCAGGCCCGACACTCCCCCGGTGCTGGTACCGAGGGAGCGCCGCACTCTCGGAGGGGCCGTACCGAGGGAGCGCCCTACTCTCGGAGGGGCCACACTGAGAGAGCGCCGCACTCTCGGAGGGGCCACACCGAGGAAGCGCCGCACTCTCGGAGGGGCCGCACCGAGGGATGAGACGATAACCAATGCTCTGTCTGCCCCCTCGGGTGGATGTAAAAGATCCCACGGCCACTATTGGAAGAAGAGCAGGGGGAGTTCTCCCCGGTGTCCTGGGGCCTATATTTATCCCTCAACCAACATCACTAAAACAGATGATTTGGTCACTATCACATTGCTGTGTGTGGGAGCTTGCTGTGCACAAATTGACGTTTCCCACATTACAACAGTGACCGCACTTCAAAGAGTACTTCATTGTCTGAAGCGCTTTCGATGTCCCGAGGTGGTGAAAGGCGATGTAGACTCCTTTTTGCAACTAGTAGTGAATCTATTAGGAGCTGTGTTTTGGGATGGGTACGGTATCAGCCAGGGTTCAGAATACACTGAATCAATTGTCACTTTGGACTCTGCAATTTCCTTGTGTTGCACTTCCATCCCGCCGGTGCACCAAGCTCGGAGCAATTAGTTTAATGGACGATCTGTTTATCTGAAGTGAGCTTTGAACTGGAAAAGGCCAGGTTAAATCTTCCATTCTACGTACAGCCCTGAAACAGGCCATTCAGCCCAACGGGTCGATGCTCCACCCCATCACCATCTCTTTCCATTCCTTCCTCCCTCGTGTGTTTATCCAGCTTCCCCTTGAATGAATCTGCTATTCTCTCCCTGTGGGAGGCAGTTCCACATTCTCACCACTCTCTGGGTGAAGAAGTTTCTCCTGAATTCCCCATTGGATTTATTAGTGATGATATCTTGTATTGATGGCCCCACGACAGTGTTTTGGGAGAGAGTTCCCGATTCCCAGGGCCCTGTGTGCGAAGAAGTGCTCCCTGACATCATCCTGAACACCTGGCCCTAATTTTAGAATCTGGAACTCTCTCCCCCAAAAAGCTAATCGACGCTGGGGGTCAATTGCAAATTTCAAAACTGAGATTAGTAAGGTTTTGTTGTGCAAGGGTAGTAAGGGTGGAGTTAGGATACAGATCAGCTCAAGAGGCTGAACGGCCTCCTCCTGTCCCTAATGTAACAGGCTCGAGGGGCTGAACGGCCTCCTCCTGTCCCTAATGTAACAGGCTCGAGGGGCTGAACGGCCTCCTCCTGTCCCTAATGTAACAGGCTCGAGGGGCTGAACAGCCTCCTCCTGTTCCTAATATAACAGGCTCGAGTGGCTGAACGGCCTCCTCCTGTTCCTAATGTAACAGGCTCGAGGGGCTGAACGGCCTCCTCCTGTTCCTAATGTAACAGGCTCGAGGGGCTGAACGGCCTCCTCCTGTTCCTAATGTAACAGGCTCGAGGGGCTGAACGGCCTCCTCCTGTTCCTATGTTGCCTTGGGATACACATGTCCAGAGAGGGTGTTTGCAGGATTAATGCACTACATTCTGTCCAAGTCCCTGAAACAGATACAACAAACCTAGGGAGCAAAATACTATGGATGCTAGAATCTGAAATAAAAACAGAGAATGCTGGAAATCCCAATGGGTCTCTGTGGAGAGAAACAGAGTTAATGTTACACTTCATCAGAACTTTGAATGTTCGAAAAGAGCAGATTCTTAAACACTGGAAGGGGGCGGGGAAGAACGAACTCTGGGAAAACATGTTTTTGTCTAACATTTCCTCCTTATTTACTCTATCATAACCCCTCATCATTTTGAGCATCTATTAAATCGCCCCTTAACCACCTCTGCTCCAAGGAGAACACGCCCAGCTTCTCCAGTCTCTCCATGTAAAGGTACAAAGCCTTTCCAATTGGAGAAGGCAATCAGTTTAACAAAATCTTCAACCATCACATGGAAGCTTCAGTTCTCGAGTCTGCAAATTGATTCTGATCAAACACAGAGTGCGGAGAGTGGAAACTGTTAAGGAACAAATGCTTACAAACAATACCTCCTGCCCCAGTGCTCTGTGACAAGCAGCACATTGCCGTTCAGCCTCAAGCCCAGCTGTATCACAGTACATCATCTAGCTTTGGATTTAATAGGTCTGTGCCTCATTTTAGCCAGGCCAGTATAACAGCGGGTAGAATTAGTAATGAGGGCACTGAAGTAATTAGATGATGCCTTGTTACAGGAGATGCCATTAACTCTATTTTAATTCATGATCTTGCTGTGAGTGTGAATTTCTCAGCCTCTTCCCCTCGTCAGTGCCTCTCCGACCTCCCGCACCGGCCCCTTTCCATCTCCCCCACCCTCCCTCCTCCCCCCCCCCCCACCACCACCGGCCCCACTCTCTCTTCCTCTCCCCCCGGCACCAGCCCCCACAATAGGGCAAGCTGGAATTACTAGTGGCGAGGGATCGGGAGCATCGTGGTTACGTCACTGGACTGTAATCCAGAGGCCTGGACTAATGATCCCTAGACACGCGTTCAAATCCCACCACGGCAGTTGGGGAATTTAAATTCAGTTCATTCAATAAATCTGGAACAAAAAGCCAGTGGCAGTAATGGTGACGGTGAAACTACCAGATTGTAGTTAAAAACCCATCGGGTTCACTTGGGTCCTTCAGGGAAGGAAATCTGCCGCCCTTACCCGGTCTGGCCAATAGGTGACTCCTTAACTGCCATGTGAAATGTCCCAGCAAGACACTCGGTGAAGGGCAATAAACATTGGCTTTGCCAGACGCCCACATCCCACGAATGAATTTAAAAAGAGCAATCCCGTGCTAACCCGCAACCCATGAAAACAACTTCAACAACTTGCATTTATATAGCACCTTTAACCTAGTCAAACATCCCGAGGCTTCACAGCAACGTTTATCAAACAAAGTTAGGCACAGAGTCACACCAGGAGATGGTCGGGACAGGCGACCGACAGCTTGGTCAAAGAGATTGGGTTTTAAGAACATAAGAAATAGGAATAGGCCCTACGGCCCCTCGAGCCTGCTCCGCCATTCAATATCACGGCTGATCATCAACCTCAACTCCACTTTGCCGCCCGATCCCCATAACCCTCGATTTCCCGATAATAGATATTTACAGCTCTCTATCACCCTCAGCCTTGAATATATTCAGAGACTCATAGAAACATAGAAAATAAGTGCAGGAGTAGGCCATTTGGCCATTCGAGCCTGCACCACCATTCAATAAGAGGCTGATCATTCACCTCAGTACCCCTTTCCTGCTTTCTCTCCATACCCCTTGATCCCTTTAGCCGTAAGGGACATAGCTAACTCCCTCTTGAATATATTCAATGAACTGGCCTCAACAACTTTCTGCGGTAGGGAATTCCACAGGTTCACAATTCTCTGAATGAAGTTTAGAAACATAGAAAATAGGTGCAGGAGTAGGCCATTCGGCCCTTCGAGCCTGCACCACCATTCAATGAATTCATGGCTGAACATGCAACTTCAGTACCCCATTCCTGCTTTCTCACCATACCCCTTGATCCCCCGAGTAGTAAGGGCTACATCTAACTCTTTTTTGAATATATTTAGTGAATTGGCCTCAACAACTTTCTGGGTGAAGAAGTTCCTCCTCATCTCGGTCCTAAATGGCTTACCCCTTATCCTTAGACTGTGACCCCTGGTTCTGGACTTCCCCAACATTGGGAACATTCTTCCTGCATCTAACCTGTCCAAACCCATCAGAATTTTAAACGTTTCTATGAGGTCCCCTCTCATTCTTCTGAACTCCAGCGAATACAAGCCCAGTTGATCCAGTCTTTCCTGATAGGTTCACCAGAGTGATTCCCGGGATGGCGGGACTGACCTTCGCTGCACTCCCTCAATAGCAAGAATGTCCTTCCTCAGATTAGGAGACCAAAACTGTACACAATACTCCAGGTGTGGCCTCACCAATGCCCTGTACAACTGTAGCAACACCTCCCTGCCCCTGTACTCAAATCCCCTCGCTATGAAGGCCAACATGCCATTTGCTTTCTTAACCGCCTGCTGTACCTGCATGCCAACCTTCAATGACTGATGTACCATGACACCCAGGTCTCGTTGTACCTCCCCTTTTCCTAATCTGTCACCATTCAGATAATAGTCTGTCTCTCTGTTTTTACCACCAAAGTGGATAACCTCACATTTATCCACATTATACTTCATCTGCCATGCATTTGCCCACTCACCTAACCTATCCAAGTCGCTCTGCAGCCTCATAGCATCCTCCTCGCAGCTCACACTGCCACCTAACTTAGTGTCATCCGCAAATTTGGAGATACTACATTTAATCCCCTCGTCTAAATCATTAATGTACAGTGTAAACAGTTGGGGCCCCAGCACAGAACCTTGCGGTACCCCACTAGTCACCGCCTGCCATTCTGAAAAGTACCCATTTACTCCTACTCTTTGCTTTCTGTCTGACAACCAGTTCTCAATCCACGTCAGCACACTACCCTCAATCCCATGTGCTTTAACTTTGCACATTAATCTCTTGTGTGGGACCTTGTCGAAAGCCTTCTGAAAGTCCAAATATACCACATCAACTGGTTCTCCCTTGTCCACTCTACTGGAAACATCCTCAAAAAATTCTAGAAGATTTGTCAAGCATGATTTACCTTTCGCAAATCCATGCTGACTTGGACCTATCATGTCACCTCTTTCCAAATGCGCTGCTATGACATCCTTAATAATTGATTCCATCATCTTACCCACTACCGATGTCAGGCTGACCGGTCTATAATTCCCTGTTTTCTCTCTCCCTCCTTTTTTAAAAAGTGGGGTTACATTGGCTACCCTCCACTCCATAGGAACTGATCCAGAGTCAATGGAATGTTGGGAAATGACTGTCAATGCATCCGCTATTTCCAAGGCCACCTCCTTAAGTACTCTGGGATGTAGTCCATCAGGCCCTGGGGATTTATCGGCCTTCAATCGCATTAATTTCCCCAACACAATTTCCCGACTAATAAGGATTTCCCTCAGTTCCTCCTCCTTACTAGACCCTCTGACCCCTCTTATATCCGGAAGGTTGTTAATGTCCTCCTTAGTGAATACCGAACCAAAGTACTTGTTTAATTGGTCCGCCATTTCTTTGTTCCCCCTTATGACTTCCCCTGATTCTGACTGCAGGGGACCTACGTTTGTTTTGACTAATCTTTTTCTCTTCACATATCTATAAAACTTTTGCAATCCGTCTCAATGTTCCCTGCAAGCTTCTTCTCGTACTCCATTTTTCCTGCCCTAATCAAACCCTTTGTCCTCCTCTGCTGAGTTCTAAATTTCTCCCAGTCTCCGGGTTCACTGCTATTTCTGGCCAATTTGTATGCCACTTCCTTGGCTTTAATACTATCCCTGATTTCCCTTGATAGCCACGGTTGAGCCACCTTCCCTTTTTTATTTTTTTATTTGTTTCTCTTCATCTCGGTCCTAAATGGCCTACCCCTTATCCTTAGACTGTGTCCCCTGGTTCTGGACTTCCCCAACATCGGGAACATTCTTCCTGCATCTAACCTGTCCAGTCCCGTCAGAATTTTATATATTTCTATGAGATCCCCTCTCATCCTTCTAAACTCCAGTGAATAAAGGCCCAGTCGATCCAGTCTCTCCTCATATGTCAGTCCTGCCATCCCGGGAATCAGTCTGGTGAACCTTCGTTGCACTCTCTCAATAGCAAGAACGTCCTTCCTCAGATTAGGAGACCAAAACTGAACACAATATTCCAGGTGAGGCCTCACGAAGGCCCTGTACAACTGCAGTAAGACCTCCCTGTTTCTATACTCAAATCCCCTAGCTATGAAGGCCAACATACCATTTGCCTTCTTTACCGCCTGCTGTACCTGCATGGCCAACTTTCAATGACTGATGTACCATGACACCCAGGTCTCATTGCACCTCCCCTTTTCCTAATCTGCCGCCATTCAGATAATATTCTGCCTTCGTGTTTTTGCCTCCAAAGTGGATAACCTCACATTTATCCACATTATACTGCATCTGCCACACGTTTGCCCACTCACCTAACCTGTCCCAGCTCACACCGCCACCCAGTTTAGTGTCATCTGCAAACTTGGAGATATTACACTCAATTCCTTCATCTAAATCATTAATGTATATTGTAAATAACTGGGGTCCCAGCACTGAGCCCTGCAGCACCCCACTAGTCACTGCCTGCCATTCTGAAAAGGACCCGTTGATCCCGACTCTCTGCTCCCTGTCTGCCAACCAGTTCTCTATCCATGTCAGTACATTACCCCCAATATTATGTGCTTTAATTTTGCACACTAATCTCGTGTGGGACCTTGTCAAACACCTTTTGAAAGTCCAAATACACCACATCCACTGGTTCTCCCTTGTCCACTCTACTAGTTACATCCTCAAAAATTCCAGAAGATTTGTCAAGCATGATTTCCCTTTCATAAATCCATGTTGACTTGGATTGGTCCCATCACTGCTTTCCAAATGCGCTGCTATTTCATCTTTAATAATTGATTCCAACATTTTCCCTACCACTGATGTCAGGCTAACCGGTCTATAATTACTCAGCATCCATAGCCCCCTGGGGTAGAGAATTCCAAAGATTCACCTCCCTCTGAGTGAAGAAATTCCTCCTCATCTCAGTCCTAAATGGCCACCCCTTATCCTGAGACTGTGACCCCTGGTTCTAGACTCCCCAGCCCGGGGGAAACACCCTCCCTGCATCTACCCTGTCAATCCCCCTCACAATCTGACACGTTTCAGTGCGACCCCCTAAACTCCAGAGAGTACAGGTCCATTCTACACAATCCCCCCATCCCAGAAATCAGTCTGGTGAACCTCCGCTGTACCGCCTCCAAAGCAAGTGTATCCTTCCTTAGATAAGGAGACCAAACCTGTGCACAGTACTCCAGGTGTGGTCTCACCAGGGCCCTATACAGTTGTAGCAAGACTTCCTTACTCTTATACTCCAACCCCCTGCAATAAAGGACAACATGCCATTTGCCTTCCTTGCTGTACCTGCCTGCTAGCTTTCCGTTCTTGCACAAGGACACAATCTTGATGAGTCTTAAAGGAGGTGAGAGAGGCGGAGACGGTTAAGGAGGGAGTTCCAGAGCTTGGGGCCCAGGCAGCTGAAGGCATGGCCACCAATGGTGGAGCAATGGAAATCAGGGGATGCACAAGAGATCAGAATTGGAGGAGTGCAGGGATGTCGGAGGGGTGTAAGGGCTGGAGGAGGTTAGAGGTAGGGAGGGTGGGGGGGGGGGGGGGTGTTAAATAAAAAAGAATAGGGAGAGGAAAGGGTGTGGAAATGTATTTTTATCCAAGCTCATACTACACGGTATTTTTGTGCCCTTTTTAATATATAACAAAATGGAGTCCTGGTCCTTCCAGAAATTTCTGCATAAAGCAGTCGGCTTGTGTAAACAGCTAAACCTGGCCTGAAATGGCTGATAGCCACCAGACAGCTAGGAGGCAAGTCCTGCTGAGACAAGTACCCCCACCCCCCCACCCCACCCCATGGTGCTCTCCTATTGTCTATACGACACCAGTTCCACGCCACCCCATCCTTTTCGAAGTACTCAAACCACCAGCCATTATCTCTTGTAGAGACCTCATCCATTTGATGCAAAAAGATAACTGACTAGGAAACTGGACAATCCTGATACAATGCAAGGCAGGTAATAGCTCATTACCACACTCTCATGGAGTAATGGCCGGCTGGCCAACTAATAACCCTGACAAAAGGAAATATCTGGAAACCATGTCAGGACAAGGATATAGTAATTAACTCTTTATCTGTATTCACTGACTGCGAGACAGAGCCAATACATAGAAACATAGAAAATAGGTGCAGGAGTAGGCCATTCGGCCCTTCTAGCCTGCACCGCCATTCAATGAGTTCATGGCTGATCATGCAACTTCAGTACCCCATTCCTGCTTTCTCACCATACCCCTTGATTCCCCTAGTAGTAAGGACTTCATCGAACTCCTTTTTGAATATATTTAGTGAATTGGCCTCAACAACTTTCTGTGGTAGAGAATTCCACAGGTTCACCACTCTCTGGGTGAAGAAATTCCTCCTCATCTCGGTCCTAAATGGCTTCCCCCTTATCCTTAGACTGTGTCCCCTGGTTCTGGACTTCCCCAACATTGGGAACATTCTTCCTGCATCTAACCTGTCTAACCCCGTCAGAATTTTAAACGTTTCTATGAGGTCCCCTCTCATTCTTCTGAACTCCAGTGAATACAAGCCCAGTTGATCCAGTCTTTCTTGATAGGTCAGTCCCGCCATCCCGGGAATCAGTCTGGTGAACCTTCGCTGCACTCCCTCAATAGCAAGAATGTCCTTCCTCAGGTTAGGAGACCAAAACTGTACACAATACTCCAGGTGTGGCCTCACCAAGGCCCTGTACAATTGTAGCAACACCTCCCTGCCCCTGTACTCAAATCCCCTCGCTATGAAGGCCAACATGCCATTTGCTTTCTTAACCGCCTGCTGTACCTGCATGCCAACCTTCAATGACTGATGTACCATGACACCCAGGTCTCTTTGCACCTCCCCTTTTCCTAATCTGTCACCATTCAGATAATAGTCTGTCTCTCTGTTTTTACCACCAAAGTGGATAACCTCACATTTATCCACATTATACTTCATCTGCCATGCATTTGCCCACTCACCTAACCTATCCAAGTCGCTCTGCAGCCTCATAGCATCCTCCTCGCAGCTCACACTGCCACCCAACTTAGTGTCATCCGCAAATTTGGAGATACTGCATTTAATCCCCTCGTCTAAATCATTAATGTACAATGTAAACAGCTGGGGCCCCAGCACAGAACCTTGCGGTACCCCACTAGTCACTGCCTGCCATTCTGAAAAGTACCCATTTACTCCTACTCTTTGCTTCCTGTCTGACAACCAGTTCTCAATCCACGTCAGCACACTACCCTCAATCCCATGTGCTTTAACTTTGCACATTAATCTCTTGTGTGGGACCTTGTCGAAAGCCTTCTGAAAGTCCAAATATACCACATCAACTGGTTCTCCCTTGTCCACTCTACTGGAAACATCCTCAAAAAATTCCAGAAGATTTGTCAAGCATGATTTCCCTTTCACAAATCCATGCTGACTTGGACCTATCATGTCACCTCTTTCCAAATGCACTGCTATGACATCCTTAATAATTGATTCCATCATTTTACCCACTACCGATGTCAGGCTGACTGGTCTATAATTCCCTGTTTTCTCTCTCCCTCCTTTTTTAAAAAGTGGGGTTACATTGGCTACCCTCCACTCCATAGGAACTGATCCAGAGTCAATGGAATGTTGGAAAATGACTGTCAATGCATCCACTATTTCCAAGGCCACCTCCTTAAGTACTCTGGGATGCAGTCCATCAGGCCCTGGGGATTTATCGGCCTTCAATCCCATCAATTTCCCCAACACAATTTCCCGACTAATAAGGATTTCCCTCAGTTCCTCCTCCTTACTATACCCTCCGAACCCTTTTATATCCGGAAGGTTGTTTGTGTCCTCCTCAGTGAATACCGAACCAAAGTACTTGTTCAATTGGTCCGCCATTTTTTTGTTCCCCGTTATGACTTCCCCTGATTCTGACTGCAGGGGACCTACGTTTGTCTTTACTAACCTTTTTCTCTTTACATATCTATAGAAACTTTTGCAATCCGTCTTAATGTTCCCTGCAAGCTTCTTCTCGTACTCCATTTTCCCTGCCCTAATCAAACCCTTTGTCCTCCTCTGCTGAGTTCTAAATTTCTCCCAGTCCCCGGGTTCGCTGCTATTTCTGGCCAATTTGTATGCCACTTCCTTGGCTTTAATGGTATCCCTGATTTCGCTTGATAGCCACGGTTGAGCCACCTTCCCTTTTTTATTTTTACGCCAGACAGGAATGTACAATTGTTGTAGTTCATCCATGCGGTCTCTAAATGTCTGCCATTGCCCATCCACAGTCAACCTCTTTAGTATCATTCGCCAATCTATCCTAGCCAATTCACCCCTCATACCTTCAAAGTTACCCTTCTTTAAGTTCTGGACCATGGAGAGGCCATAACTTGGGTTTTACTGTATAAATATCTCGTGAAACTGTACCATTTCGGAGGTGTTCACTTAGCCATTGACTGAGTGTGACCTTTCCCTTGCTAGCAAGTAAATTAAAGAAACTTCTGCCGGAGCTGAAGGTGTCTGAGTCATTTATCGGAGGTCGAGATTTCGACAAGGGGGAAGCAGAAGTAATGGGCTGGGATCCAAAGAGGCCCGCAAATGGGCGCAGAGAAAGCAAGCTGTACAGGCGTGGTTACATGCAGGACCGAAAGAGAGAGCAAGCTGCAATAATGTGCAGATCACTTGCAAACATGTCTCTGCACAGATGGATGTATAAAGAAAAGGTTATCAAGCCAGCATCTTTACTATTTACCCACACATGGGAGAGAAGTTTAGTTAGGGGACAGCAGCGAAACATGTCGCCTTTTCCCGTTATCTGCACTTGAGCAAGGCCCAGAGGAGCACAGAATGGAACGGTTAGTTTGGCCGCCCCATCAACAGATGCTCCGATATATATCACAGGCTGTTTGACCTGTCCAAAGAGAGCTGAATGTCTATAAAAAGGTGGAAGCTCCCAGTTTGACACATGATGTCAACATTCCCCCCCTCCCCCCCCCCACCCAGGCACTGGGAAGGCACGACAGTCACAGATTGACAGAGTCACAGTTCGACACCGATCAGATCGAGTCTCACTCCACAGGACATCACCAGACTCGTACATTATCGACATTTATAAATAACTCGACAAAAATAAAGAGAGACTTCTTTACCCAGAGAGGGGTGAGAATGTGGAACTCGCTGCCACAGGGAGGGCTCGAGGTGAATAGTATCGATGCATTTCAGGGGGAGCTGGATAAACACACGGGGGTGGGGGGGGAAGGAATGGAAGGAAACGGTGATGGGGGAAGAGATGGAGCTCAGGTGGACCATGAACACCGGTGTGGACCAGAGGGGCCGAATGACCTGTTTCTATACCTTACGTTCAGAAGGACACAAGAAATACGAGCAGGAGTCGGCCATTCGGCCCCTCGAGCTGCCCCGCCATCCAATCAGATCACGGCTGATCATCGACCTCAACTCCACTTTCCCGCCCGATCCCTCCATTCCCCTCGAGCCCAAAGATCCATCGATCTCAGCCTTGAATATACTCAACGACTGAGCCTCCATAGCCCTCTGGGGCAGAGAATTCCAAAGATTCACCTCCCTGAAGAAATTCCTTCTCATCTCAGTCCTAAATGTCCGAGCCCTTATCCTGAGACTGTGACCCCTGGTTCTAGACTCCCCAGCCCCGGGGGGGAAACACCCTCCCTGCATCTACCCTGTCAATCCCCCTCACAATCCGACACGTTTCAGTGAGATCCTAAATGGCTGAGCCCTGTGTAATTAGCTGGAAGCTCTAGTTATATCAAACAACCACCAGAAAATTATTGGAAAGCAAACACACAGAGCATTGACGTTAAATTTAAGCTGCTTATTTCTCACAGTCTGGATTAAGGGGAACTATGTGAACGGAAAGAGTTCACATTGTAATGGGATGAGGGATAATCGTGATGTGGGGAGACTGGAGAAGCCGGGGGTGCTCTCCGTGGAGCAGAGAAGGTTACGAAGGGATTTGATCGAGGTGTTTAAAATTACAAAGGGTAAATAAAGAGAAACTGTTTCCATTGGCTGAATGGCTGATAACGAGGGGACAGATTTAAAAAGGTGATTAGCAAAAGAACCTGAGGCAACATGTGCGGCGAGTGGCTAGGATTTGGAATAGAAACATAGAAAATAGGTGCAGGAGCAGGCCATTCGGCCCTTCGAGCCTGCACCACCATTCAATGAGTTCATGGCTGAACATGCAACTTCAGTACCCCATTCCTGCTTTCTCACCATACCCCTTGATCCCCCTTGCAGTAAGAACGACATCTAATTCCTTTTTGAATATATTTAGTGAATTGGCCTCAACAACTTCCTGTGGTAGAGAATTCCACAGGTTCACCACTCTCTGGGTGAAGAAGTTTCTCCTCATCTCGGTCCTAAATGGCTTCCCCCTTATCCTTAGACTGTGACCCCTGGTTCTGGACTTCCCCAACATCGGGAACATTCTTCCTGCATCTAACCTGTCTAAACCCATCAGAATGTTAAACGTTTCTATGAGATCCCCTCTCATTCTTCCGAACTCCAGTGAATACAAGCCCAGTTGATCCAGTCTTTCTTGATATGTCAGTCCTGCCATCCCGGGAATCAGTCTGGTGAACCTTCGCTGCACTCCCTCAATAGCAAGAATGTCCTTCCTCAAGTTAGGAGACCAAAACTGTACACAATACTCCAGGTGTGACATCACCAAGGCCCTGTACAACTGTAGCAACACCTCTCTGCCCCTGTACTCAAATCCCCTCGCTATGAAGGCCAACATGCCATTTGCTTTCTTAACCGCCTGCTGTACCTGCATGTCAACCTTCAGTGACTGATGTACCATGACACCCAGGTCTCGTTGCACCTCCCCTTTTCCTAATCTGTCACCATTCAGATAATAGTCTGTCTCTCTGTTTTTACCACCAAAGTGGATAACCTCACATTTATCCACATTATACTTCATCTGCCAAGCATTTGCCCACTCACCTAACCAAGTCACTCTGCAGTCTCATAGCATCCTCCTCGCAGCTCAACATTGCCACCCAACTTAGTGTCATCCGCAAATTTGGAGATACTACATTTAATCCCCTCGTCTAAATCATTAATGTACAATGTAAACAGCTGGGGCCCCAGCACGGAACCTTGCGGTACCCCACTAGTCACTGCCTGCCATTCTGAAAAGTACCCATTTACTCCTTACTCTTTGCTTCCTGTCTGACAACCAGTTCTCAATCCACGTCAGCACACTACCCCCAATCCAATGTGCTTTAACTTTGCACATTAATCTCTTGTGTGGGACCTTGTTGAAAGCCTTCTGAAAGTCCAAATACACCACATCAACTGGTTCTCCCTTGTCCACTCTACTGGAAACATCCTCACGGTCTGATCTCACTGGGCCCCCGGGTTACACACTGTCTGATCTCACTGGGCCCCCTGGGTTACACGCTGTCTGATCTCACTGGGCCCCCGGGTTACACACTGTCTGATCTCAATGGGCCCCCGGGTTACACACTGTCTGATCTCAATGGGCCCCCGGGTTACACACTGTCTGATCTGCGCTGCTTGATAGGGTGGTGTACAGTAGACAAGTCGCTGGAGAAATACCAGCAACACTGTCTCCTGCAAATCCCCTGGGAGGACAGATGCACCAACGTTAGCGTCCTCGACCAGGCCAACATCCCCAGCATCGAAGCACTGACCACACTCGACCAGCTCTGCTGGGCGGGCCACATTGTCCGCATGCCCCGACATGAGACTCCCAAAGCAAGCGCTCTACTCGGAACTCCTTCACGGGCAAACGAGCCAAAGGTGGGCAGAGGAAACTTTACAGGGACGCCCTCCCTGATAAAGTGCAACATCCCCACCGACACCTCGGAGTCCCTGGCCAAAGATCAGTCCACCTTAAGTGGAGGAAGTGCATCCGGGAGGGCGCTGAGCACCTCGTCGCCGAGAGCGTGCAGAAACCAAGCGCAGGCAGCGGAAGGAGCGTGCGGCAAACCAGTCCCACCTACCCCTTCCCTCAACCACTATCTGTCCCACCTGTGACAGGGACTGTGGTTCTCGTATTGGACTGTTCAGCCACCTAAGGACTCATTGTTAGAGTGGAAGCAAGTCTTCCTCGATTCCGAGGGACTGCCTATGACGGACACAGATTCAATCGCAGCCTTGAAAAAGGGGATTGGATAAATACTTGAAGGGTAAAAATATTGCAGGGATATGGGGAAAGAGCCGGGACTAACTGGATCGCTTTTCTGTGCTGTACTAGTCGAAGAAATGCGGAGCGAATGGGTTCATACCCGTAACGCCCTACGCTGCATTTCCCAATCTTATCCACAGCCAACATTTCCCCCAGACAGGGAAGGGAAGCCACACTGAATTACGCTGGTTTCATCACTTTCCGACAGAAGGTTTTTCTGCCAATATTACTGAGCAAATGCTTCGTGCTATCGTGTGACATTCCTCTCATCAGCTCTCCGACTGACACCCACATTAATATAACTGGGGGAAGGAATGTCGTACAAACAGGTCAAGCTCCCGCAGTCAGATCTCGGCCTGTCTCCTGGACAATGATTCAGCAAATACACAGGAACAGGAGGAGTCCGTTCAGCCCCTCGAGCCTGTTACATTAGGGACAGGAGGAGGCCGTTCAGCCCCTCGGGCCTGTTACATTAGGGACAGGAGGAGGCCGTTCAGCCCCTCGAGCCTGTTACATTAGGGACAGGAGGAGGCCGTTCAGCCCCTCGAGCCTGTTACATTAGGGACAGGAAGAGGCCGTTCAGCCCCTCGAGTCTGTTACATTAGGAACAGGAGGAGGCTGTTCAGCCCCTCGAGCCTGTTACATTAGGGACAGGAGGAGGCCGTTCAGCCCCTCGAGTCTGTTACATTAGGAAAAGGAGGAGGCCGTTCAGCCCCTCGAGCCTGTTACATTAGGGACAGGAGGAGGCCGTTCAGCCCCTCGAGCCTGTTACATTAGGGACAGGAGGAGGCCGTTCAGCCCCTCGAGTCTGTTACATTAGGAACAGGAGGAGGCTGTTCAGCCCCTCGAGCCTGTTACATTAGGGACAGGAAGAGGCCGTTCAGCCCCTCGAGCCCGTTACATTAGGAACAAGAGGAGGCCATTCAGCCCCTCGAGCCTGTTCTGCCATTCAATGCGATCGCAGCTGATCTGTATTTTAACCCCATCCACGTGTCTTGGCTCCGGAACCTTTTGTACCCTTGCCTCGCAATCGATCTGAGATTTAAAATGATGAATTGAGCATCTGGTGCTGTTTGAGAGAGAGTTTCACACTTCTAGCACCCTTTGCTAACCAAGTATTTCTGAACTGCTCCCCTGAATGGCCTGGCTCTGATTTTAAGGTTATGTCCCTTGTCCCCCGCAACAACAGCGAAAGTTTCTGTCTACCCTATCAAGATCCTAAAAAACTTCAATCAAATCAGCCTCATAACCTTCGATATTCCAGGGAACACCCTCAGTAATCTCAGATAATTGGAAGAGGACACAAATAACGTCCCAGAAATGCTAGGGAACCAAGGGTCTCGTGAGCAGGAGGAATGAAAGGAAATGATTATTAGTAAGAAAATAGTGCTGGAGAAACTAATGGGACTGAAGGCCGATAAATCCCCAGGACCTGATGATCTGCATCCCAGCGTACTAAAGGAGGTAGCCATGGAAATAGTGGATGCATTGGTTGTCATCTTCCAAAATTCTATAGATTATGGAACAGTTCCTGCAGATTGGAGGGTGGCAAATGTAACCTCACTATTTAAAAAAGGAGGGAGAGAGAAAACGGGGAACTACAGACCGGTTAGTCTGACATCAGTAGCAGGGAAAATGCTGGGGTCTATTATAAAGGATGTGATAACGGCACACTTAGATAATATCAACGGGATTAAACAAAGGCAACATGGATTTATGAAAGGAAAATCATGTTTGACAAACCTACTGGAGTTTTTTGAGGATGTAACTGATAGAATAGATAAGGGAGAACCAGTGGATGTAGTGTATTTGGATTTTCAGAAGGCCTTTGATAAAGTCCCACATAAGAGGTTAGTGTACAAAATTAAAGCACATAGGATAATATACTGGCATAGATTGAAAATTGGTTAACTGACAGGAAACAGAGTAGGAATAAATTAGTATTTTTTGGGGTGGCGGGCAGTGACTAGTGGGATACCACAGGGATCAGTGCTTGGGCCCCAGCTATTCACATACATATTACATATAAATATATATATATATATTAATTATATAAATAAAATGATTTAGATGAGGGAACCAAATGTAATATTTCCAAGTTTGCTGACAACACAACACTAGGTGAGATTGTGAGTTGTGAGGAGGATGCAAAGACACTGCAAGGCGATTTAGATAGGTTGAGTGAGTGGGCAAACACGTGGCAGATACAGTATAACGTGGATAAATGTGAAGTTATCCACTTTGGTAGGAAAAGCATAAGGGCAAAGTATTATTTAAATGGTGATGGCTTGGGAAGTGTCGATGTACAGAGGGATCTGGGTGTCCTTGTACACCAGTCATGCAGGTGCAGCACGCAGTTAGGAAGGCAAATGGTATGTTGGCCTTCATTGCAAGAGGATTTGAGTACAGGAGCAAGGATGTCTTACTACAGTTATACAGGGCCTTGGTGAGCCACCTGGAGTATTGTGAGCAGTTTTGGTCTCCTTACCTAAAAAAGGATATACTTGCCATAGAGGGAGTGCAGTGAGGTTCACCAGACTGATTCCTGGGAGGGCAGGATTGTCGTATGAGGAGAGATTGGGTCGACTGGGCCTGTATTCACTAGAGTTTAGAAGAATGAGAGGGGATCTCATTGAAAGGTATAAAATTCTGACGGGGTTGGACAGACTGGATGTGGGGAGGATGTTCCCCCCGGGGCTGGGAAGTCTAGAACAAGGGGGTCACAGTCTCAGGATACGGGGTAGGAAATTTAGGAGCGAGATGAGGAGAAATGTTTTCACTCCGAGGGAGGTGAACCTGTGGAATTCTCTACCACAGAAGGCTGTGGAGGCCAAGTCACTGAATATATTTAAGAGGGGGATAGATAGATTTCTAGACACAAAAGGCATCAAGGGGTATGGGGAGAAAGCGGGAATATGATGTTCAGATAGAGGATCAGCCATGATCATATTGAATGGTGCAGGCTCGAGAGGCCGAATGGCCGACTACTGCTCCTATTTTCTGTAAAAATTTCATTCCGAAAGGACTTGCATTTATATAGCGCCTTTTATGACCTCAGGACATCCCAAAGCGCTTTACAGCCAATGAAGGACTTTTGTTTAGAAGTGTGCTCACTGTTGTAATGTAAAATAAAGGTTTCAATAATTTGGGTGGTTCAATGACGAGGGTAAGGTCCATGAATGTAATTATACCAGAGTGCAACTGTTGTTTTGGAGATTACATTCCCAGCCCTATGACTCACCGACCTTCCCACAAACAAAATAGGAACCAGGAAATAGATATTCAGAATCGACAATAAAATGACGGAAAAGGCAATTTTAGTGTCCCAGTTATGAGTGACTGTGCGTACAGTTAGGTGTCATAGAATCACACAGAAGGATCCCATTGGGCCCATGGAGCCCGTGCTGTGCTGGCTCTGTGACAGAGCGACCCCAATCAGTCCCACAACCCCTGCTCTTTCCCCACAGCCCGGCACATTTTCCCCCTTCAGGTATTTATCCAATTCCCGGTTTGAAGGTCACTATTGAATCTGCTCCCACCGAGCTTTCAGGCAGCGCGTTCCCGATCACAACAACTCGCTGCGTAAACACATTCTCCCCATCTCCCCCTCTGGTTCCATCGTCGATTATCGTCAATCTGTGTCCCTCTGGTTACCCGACCCTCCTGCTCCCGGGAACAGGTTCTCCCGATCCACTCGATCAAAACCCTTCATCAGTTCGAACACCTCAATTAAATCTCCCCTCAACCTTCTCTGCTCCGAGGAGAACAACCCCAGCTTCTCCAGTCTCCCCCGTCACTGAAGGCCAGCATCCCTGGGTACCATACTGGTAAACCTCCTCTGCACCCTCTCCAAAGCCTCCACATCCTTCCCGAGGCGAGGTACAGATCCGTGAGAAAAGGCCCTATGCTTGCTCGCTGCTCAGTTCCCCTGGTAAAAGCAGCCCAGGTTCCCGATCAAGGTGTGGCGAGCCCGGCCAAAGCTTGTGCGAGGGTGTCAGGGAAAGATAGGACCATCAGCCCCGACGGAGACATCCTCTGCAGTCTCAATGCTGCCAGCAAAACCAGTGAAGGATGGCCAGTTGGAAGAGGGAGTTGGGGGGGGGGGGCCCTACTGGTAACCATGGAACCGTACCAAGGTATGAGTCACTGCTTTCAGGACACGAGGGGAACAACATCCCAAGGAAGACATTGGATGGCACAGCGCCTGCTTTGAAATGACTTCCTTCTCGAGGTTAACCTCCTCACAGCGACTGTGACCAACTGATCTCAGGAAAAGATCAGCACTCGCAAATGGAAAACAAATGGAAAACAATGCAGCACGTCGATTTGGTGTCATAATTCACCGCTCAACGATGCCCCTCCTTTCACAGGGCTTGCTTATGGTGTTCACCACCTCAGGACGGCCCAAAGTACTCCACACCCAATGAAGGACTTTCTGAAGTGTGCTCACTGTTGTAATGTGGGAAACGCAGCAGCTAATTTACACACAGCAAGCTCCCACACACAGCGATGTGATAAATAACCAGATCATGTTTTACTGATGTTGGATGAGCGATAAATATTGGCCCCAGGACACTGGGGAGAACTCCCACTGTTCTTCTTCCAATAGTGGCCGTGGGATCTTTGACATCCACCCGAGAGGGCAGACTGGGCCTCGGTTTAACGCCTCATCCGAAATACAGCCCCTCAGACAGTGCGGTGCTCCCTCAGTACCGCCCCTCCGACAGTGCAGTGCTCCCTCAGCACTGCCCCTCCGACAGTGCAGTGCTCCCTCAGCACTGCCCCTCCGACAGTGCAGTGCTCCCTCAGCACTGCCCCTCCGACAGTGCAGTGCTCCCTCAGCACTGCCCCTCCGACAGTGCAGTGCTCCCTCAGTACCGCCCCTCCGACAGTGCAGTGCTCCCTCAGTACCGCCCCTCCGACAGTGCAGTGCTCCCTCAGTATGGCACTCCCTCAGTGCAACACTCCCTCAGTGCGGCACTCCCTCAGTGCGGCCCCTCCGACAGTGCGGCGCTCCCTCAGTACTGTCCCTCCGACAGTGCAGCGCTCCCTCAGCACCGCCCCTCCGACAGTGCGGCACTCCCTCAGTACTGCCCCTCCGACACTGCGGGGCTCCCTCAGTACTGCCTCTCCGACAGTGCGGCGCTCCCTCAGTACCGCCCCTCCGACAGTGCAGCGCTCCCTCAGTACCGCCCCTCCGACAGTGCGGCGCTCCTTCAGCACTGCGCTGAATTATCAGCCGAGATTTATGTGCTGAAGTCTATGGAGTGGGACTTAAACCCACAACCCTCTGCCTCAGAGGAGAGAGTGCTGCCCACTGAGCCACGGTGGTAACCAGTGTGGTTTGGGCACTATTCATTTGCAATAATTTGTTAGCTTACGTTGTATTTGGGATTTTGGTCCCGGGACAAGATCTGGAGGGGTATGGGGAATTTGAGCACGCTACATATGTAGAGAGGAAATACAGTTACATCCAAGACCCTAGTTTCTCCCATTCACATCTATGCCATTGATTTAGTTTCTACGAGGGGGCCATCTATATCACAAATAGTCACGAACAAATCCAATAGGGAATGTGGGAGAAACTTCATTACTACACAACTTGTATTTACATTGTGCCTTGAACATAGTAAAACATCCCAAGGCGCTTCTCAGGGGCATAAATCAAACATCTTTTAACCCCGAGCCACACGAGGAGATATCAGCGACAGGTGACCAAAAGCTGGGTCACAGAGGGTGGTTTTAAGGAGCGTCTTAGAGGAGGAGAGAGAGGCGGAGAGGTTTAAGGAGGGAATTCCAGAGCTTGGGGCCGAGAAAAATCAGGGGATGCACAAGAGGCCAGAATTGGAGATTACAGAGCTAGGAAGGGGTGTAGGGGCTGGATGAGGTTACAGAGATCGGGAGGGGCGAGGAGGCCATGGAGGGCATTTGAAAACAAGGATAGCAATTTTTAAATCATGACACGCAAGCATAATCTTTTTTAAGCAACCTAAATCAGAACTAAGCAGATGACTGCAGCACACAAGAATGGTTGAGAGTAAGTGATTATTCCCGGGGGCATAGCAGTACAAATAAACTGTCTGTTGCTCAACTTCCAAATCATGAACTTCAGGAATCCACCGTCACCAACCAGTGTGTGCTGACGTATGGAACCGTTTAAATACAAACACCTAATTAGGAAGGGGGAGGTTAGGAAGAGAATTGAAGACAAGACGGAAATAAAATATTCGAAATGTTGTTCTACACATCCCACTCCAGAGACTTGTCCCTGAACCCAGGCCTGACACTCGCCAGGGACTAATACCGAGGGAGCGCCGCGCTGTCGGAGGGGCAGTACTGAGGGAGCCCCGCACTGTCGGAGGGGCAGTACTGAGGGAGCGCCGCGCTGTCGGAGGGGCGGTACTGAGGGAGCGCCGCACTGTCGGAGGGGCAGTACTGAGGGAGCGCCGCGCTGTCGGAGGGGCAGTACTGAGGGAGTGCCGCACTGTCGGAGGGGCGGTACTGAGGGAGCGCCGCGCTGTCGGAGGGGCGGTACTGAGGGAGCGCGCACTGTCGGAGGGGCGGTACTGAGGGAGCGCCGCGCTGTCGGAGGGGCGGTACTGAGGGAGCTCCGCACTGTCGGAGGGGCAGTACTGAGGGAGTGCCGCACTGTCGGAGGGGCGGTACTGAGGGAGCGCCGCACTGTCGGAGGGGCGGTACTGAGGGAGCGCCGCACTGTCGGAGGGGCGGTACTGAGGGAGTGCCGCACTGTCGGAGGGGCGGTACTGAGGGAGCGCCGCACTGTCGGAGGGGCGGTACTGAGGGAGTGCCGCACTGTCGGAGGGGCAGTACTGAGGGAGTGCCGCACTGTCGGAGGGGCCGTCTCTCGGCGTGGACTGACCAATGGGCGGGCGAGAAGGCTCGGGTATGCGTCACAATGGGTGGTGTGGGGGGGCGGCAGCCTGGTGCCAATCAGGGGGGGGGGAAGAGGAGGCGGGGTCCGACTTGCCCACGTGTGCCGGCATTGTCGGGGCGGGCGGGCGGAGTGACTGACAGCGTCGGGCGGCCAATGGGCGGGAGCGGACGGGGCGGGCCGTCGAGCCAGGCGTGATTGACAGCGCGAGGTAACCAATGGGGCGGGCGCGGAGCTGATTGACAGCGCGAGGTAACCAATGGGGCGGGCGCGGAGCTGGTTGACAGCGCGAGGTAACCAATGGGGCGGGCGCGGAGCTGATTGACAGCGCGAGGTAACCAATGGGCGGGACCCTCTCTCCCTCCCTCCCTCTCTCTCTCGCGGCTCGCTCACCTCCTTGAGCCGCTCGAGCTCGTGCGCCGCCGCGCGGTGCTCCCGCTCCAGCTCCGAGTGCCGCTGCTGCAGGCCCTGCTTCTCCTCCAGCACCGCCAGGCCGTAGTGCGCCGCCCGCACCTTCTGCTCGCTCGTCTCCTGCAGCTCGGCCGACAGGCGCTGCACCTCGGCCCGCAGCGCCGCCGCCTCTGCCTCGGCCTCCCGCTCCGGGGCCGCCGCCTCCGACATGGTTAGTCTCTCTCGCTCTCCCGCCCTGACAATGTTTATGAGGTAAACTTTTCTTCCCCCCCCCACGGGTTCTCACATTTCTTCTTTGGCCGACTTTTTTTTTCTTTGAAATGTGATGACTTTAAGGGAACGTGACGCCGCTGGCGGCCAGCGGACGCCGCTTGACGGTTTTTATTCAAATCGCCGGCCCCCGGCGCAGGCCCCGCCCCCTTTTCTGGCCGCTCGCGCCGCGCGCGCTCGGCCAATCGGGAGGCTCTCCTCCTCCTCCTCCTCCTCCCCGCGCGCCTGTCGCTCAAAGGGGGCGGAGCCAAAGCGGGCGGCCAATCGCGATCCGAGTCCGGTCTTGTCGCCTCACAGAAGAGTGGAGGGCGGGCGCTCTCGGGCTGTCAATCGCAAAAGATGGGCGTGGCTCCCTTCCGAGCGTGCGCGCGCGTGTGGGCGTGTCGGATCGCACGAGAACTAAGGATGAGCCAATCGGGACCCGAGCGTCTGCTGTCGATCACCAGTGGGTGGGCGGAGATAGCCGGGGCCGGAGCCGGGGCGGGTCAATCCGAAGCGAGCGCGGCCCCCTTGTCAATCAAGTGGCTGGTGGGGCGGGGACCGCGGCGGCGGTGGTGGTGGTGGGCGGGGGGGAGGAGCCGGCTTGAGTGCGCACGCGCGCCTGCCTGTCTGTCTGTCTCTGTCTGCCTGCCGGAGGGCTGCTCAGGCAGCCGCGCGCACAATGGGGCCACTTGCCCCTGATTGGACCAGGCCGCCGCCAGTCACACCGACGCTGGGTCCTGATTGGAGGAAGCGGAGGAATGCGGAAGTGGGGCGGTGAGCAGCAGATTGCAGCTTCCCCACATCCCACAATTGTCTCACAGACCACGCCTCCGTCCTCTGGTTGCTAGGCAAAGCCCTCGCTGACTTGGATAGGCGGCTTTCTCAGCCCCAGTGCAGGCTGGGATAGCAATGCATTCCTTGGAGGACCAGAGAGCTGTGAGGGTACAGAGGAGATTTACCAGGATATTGCACTGGAGAGGGTACAGAGGAGATTTACCAGGATATTGCACTGGAGAGGGTGCAGAGGAGATTTACCAGGATGTTGCACTGGAGAGGGTACAGAGGAGATTTACCAGGATGTTGCACTGGAGAGGGTACAGAGGAGATTTACCAGGATGTTGCACTGGAGAGGGTACAGAGGAGATTTACCAGGATGTTGCACTGGAGAGGGTACAGAGGAGATTTACCAGGATGTTGCACTGGAGAGGGTACAGAGGAGATTTACCAGGATGTTGCACTGGAGAGGGTACAGAGGAGATTTACCAGGATGTTACCAGGACTGGAGAACTTTAGCGCTGAGGAAAGATTGGATAGGCTGGGGTTGTTTTCCTTGGAACAGAGGAGGGAAAATTGCAATTCTCCCCATTTAAGTTGCTCCAGTGAAAGTGAGTTAGGTTTTTTTTTAGTTCAGTTTTTTTTCCCCCCAAGAGGGGGCGCTACCAGCACTTATGCCTGTTTTGGCCAATGAAGCACGTTTAGCCAGCTAAAACTTACTCCAAACTAAGTTAGGCCAGATTAAGTTGCTATTTTTGTGCGTTCTGAAAAACCCTGCCAAGGGTTGTTTTCCTTGGAACAGAGGAGGCGGAGGTGAGACCTGATTGAGGTGTATAAAATGATGAGGGGCCTGGATAGAGTGGATAGGACGGACCTGTTTCCCTTGGCAGAGCGGTCAACAACCAGGGGGCAGAGATTGAAAGTAATTGGGGGGAAATGTCTTCACCCAGAGTGTGGTGGGGGTCTGGGGCGGAACTCACTGCCTTAAAGGGTGGTAGAGGCAGACACCCTCATCACATTTGGACGTGTGCTTGAAATGCCGTAACCCACAGGGCTACGGAACCAGGAGCGGGAAAGTGGGATTAGGCCGGGATGGCTCTTGGTCGGCCGGCGCGGACACGATGGGCCGAATGGCCTCCTTCCCCGCTGTAACTTTGAGTCCCATTCACCCATCGCCCCCGCCTGAGCTCGCTAGTCGACAGTGGCTCGATTTGAAAATTCCACATTCTCTTGTCCAAATTCCTCCGTGGCTTCTTCGCCTCATCCCTCCCTATCTCTAACCTCCTCCAGCCCCTACACCCCTCCCTATCTCTAACCTCCTCCAGCCCCTACACCCCTCCCTATCTCTAACCTCCTCCAGCCCCTACATCCCTCCCTATCTCTAACCTCCTCCAGCCCCTACACCCCTCCCTATCTCTAACCTCCTCCAGCCCCTACACCCCTCCCTATCTCTGTAACCTCCAGCCCCTACACCCCTCCCTATCTCTAACCTCCTCCAGCCCCTACACCCCTCCCTATCTCTGTAACCCCCTCCAGCCCCTACACCCCTCCCTATCTCTAACCTCCTCCAGCCCCTACACCCCTCCCTATCTCTGTAACAACCTCCAGCCCCTACACCCCTCCCTATCTCTGTAACCTCCTCCAGCTCCTACACCCCTCCCTATCTCTAACCTCCTCCAGCCTCTACACCCTCCCTATCTCTAACCTCCTCCAGCCCCTACACACCTCCCTATCTCTAACCTCCTCCAGCCCCTACACCCCTCCCTATCTCTGCAACCTCCTCCAGCCCCTACACCCCTCCCTATCTCTGTAACCTCCTCCAGCCCCTACCCTCCCTATCTCTGTAACCTCCTCCAGCCCCTACACCCCTCCCTATCTCTGCAACCTCCTCCAGCCTTACAACTCCACGAGATCTCAGCGCTCCTCCAATTCTGGCCTCTCACCCATCCCCCAATTCCCATCGCTCCACCAAAGGTGGCTGTGCCTTCAGCTGCCTGGGCACCAAGCTCTGGAATTCCCTCCCTAACCCACCGTCTCTAAGATTCTCCTTGAAACCTCCCTCTGTGACTCAGCTTTTGGTTACCTGCCCCTAATACCTCCTGATTATGGCTCGGTGTCAAATTTGTGGGTCTGGTCCCGCTCCTGCGAAACGACACAGGATGTTTTACTGCTACGTAGAGTTGTTTTAAATTCTTACCAGCCTTGTCTCCTTGCAGAAGCTTCAGTAGTTGGTTCCTGGGAACGGCTCCTGCCCTGAAGTCAACAGAATGTGCACGAGAAAATCGTGCAGATGGAAATTTTAATCAGCATTTTAAACTGGCCAAGACATTGAAAAATGCCCTTAGCAACAGGGCAGGGCCGGAGCCCGGAATCGTCGGACATTATTCTCCCAATGTTGCATCATGCTGACCCTATGCGTGACCTCATAAGCTTCGCGTGTCGGAGGTTGAGCGATGAAGCGGCTATCGGCACTATATAAAAGGACTTGACTTTCTCCACTTCAACACGTCTCTCAGCTCCGACAGCGCAGCGCTCCCTCGGCACCGCCCCTCCGACTGTGGCTGCAGTGTGTACCATCTACAAGATGCACTGCGGCAACTCGCCAAGGCTTCTTTGGGAGCACCTCCCAAACCCACGACCTCTACCGCCTAGAAGGACAAGGGCAGCAGGTCCATGGGAACACCACCACCTCCACGTTCCCCTCCGAGTCACACACCATCCTGACTTGGAAATATATCGGCCGTTCCTTCATCATCGCTGGGTCACAATCCTGGAACTCCCTCCCTAACAGCACTGTGGGAGCACCTTCACCACACGGACTGCAGCAGTTCAAGGCGGCAGCTCACCACCACCTTCTCAAGGGGCAATAAATGCTGGACCTTGCCCACGTCCTGAGCATAAATACAAACTTCTCGTAGGTGTCGATTGGGTTCTCTTCCTGAGCTAAAGAAAAGCAAGCCCAGGTTTGTGGTGAACCTAGGCCAGGATCGGCTCAGGCTGGGCAGCGATGCTCTCAAACAGCCAGTATTCATTGACATTGCTATAAATCCCAACCCTGTACCCACCCACACAAGGATTGGTGCAGAACTATTATCTATAGCAAGATTTCAAATTTTGCCAATGATACCAAACTCAGGTGTGGCAAACGTAGGATAATACCAATTAACTGCAACAGGACAGGGATCGGCAGATGGAAGTTGAGAGAAGTAAGGTGACACATTTTGGCCGAAGGGATAGGGAGAGACATTATAGACTTAATGGCACAGTTCTAAAGTGTGTGCAGGGACAGAGGGACATGTGCATCAATCTTTGAAGGTGGCAGGACACATTGAGAGTCGTTCACAAAGCTCATGAGATCCTACGCTTCATAAATAGAGGTATTGAGTACAAAAGCAGGGAAGTTATGCTGAACCTTTATAATGCTCGGGGTAGGCCATAGTTAGAATGTTGCATCCAGTTCCGGTCACCACACATAGGAAGGATGTGAAGTCCCGAGAGGATGCAGAGGAGATTTGCCAGAATGGTTCCAGGGGTGAGGGATTTTAGCTACAAGGTTAGGTTGGAGAAGCTGGGTTGTTCTCCTTGGAGCAGAGGTCGTCGAGGGGCGATTCGATAGAGGTGTACAAGATTGACGGGTTTGGATAATGTAGACAGAGAAAGGCTGTTCACATTAGCTGATGGTACAGGATTAGGGGACACAGATTGAAGGTTTTGGGCAAGAGATGGGGGGGGGGGGGGCGGGGAGGATGTGAGGAAGAATATTTTCACGCAGCGAGTGGTAATGACTTGGAACTCGCTGCCTACAAGGATAGGGGAAGCAGAGACGATCAATGATTTCAAAAGGAAATTGGATCGGGACTTGGGGGAAATAAACTTGCAGGGCTCCGGGTTAGAGTGGGGGCATGGGGCTGACTGGATTGCCCAGGCATGGACTTGATGGGCCAAATGGCCTCCTCCTGTGCCATAATTGACTATCAACCAACCTCG
This sequence comes from Pristiophorus japonicus, assembly GCF_044704955.1. Taxonomy (NCBI): domain Eukaryota; kingdom Metazoa; phylum Chordata; class Chondrichthyes; family Pristiophoridae; genus Pristiophorus; species Pristiophorus japonicus. Next base: position 111,304 of record NW_027254886.1, read on the forward strand.
TCTCAGGTCAGGGGTTCAAGACCTACTGCAGGAAACACTAGCACAAAAAGCTAGGCTGACACTCCAGTACAGACTGCTGCACAGAAGGGAGAGAGGGCTAATCGCTGACTCCACCTCAGCAACAACACACACACACACACACACACAGAGCCATGGGAAGATATTAAAAGGAGTCGAGACTGCCAAGGAATGGTCAAGCTTTATTAAGATGCCGAGTGATCCATTCTCAAGCCATTGCTGGAATTCACATTGTTGGTCCCCAATCATCACCGGCCCCACCTCCCACGCTTGAGCCCATTACCAACATACAAGCCATGGGCAAGGGGGCAGCCTAGCCTAGCAGCACTATGAGCCAGTTTGGTTCATGTTCTAGTTGGACCATTAGCAGAGGAACAGGAATGTTCAAGTAAAGCTTCTTCCATAGAGTACTGGTGCAGCGGGGTTGGAGGGTCACGAGCGTTTGCAGAGAAGGAAAGTCCATTAACCGGTGGCACCCAAACTGATGTTTGACCTTGACAAGCCCATCAGCCAGCCTGACTGTTGGGGACAAGGCATCAGTTGGGCCCTCTGGTCAGTAGAGTGGTTTCTCTTTCTCTCTCTCTCCCCCACCCCCGCTGTACCTGCACATACCCGGGCAGGCTGACCCCAGCCTCAGTTTGCCAAGGCAGAGTGCACAGCGGCCACGATGGAGCCGGCGCTGATGCCAAACGCGTCCAGGAGCTCGGTGGGCTTGGCACTCCAGGCGACTCCGCTCACGGCCAGGCGATGGACGAGGATCCCCGGCTCCAAGCTCACCGCAGACGCCACTGCTTCCCCCAGACCACCTGCAGAGAGAGAGAGAGAGAGGAGTGTTGGTGAAATGGGCCAGGGAGGGGGGAAAGACAGACTGGCATTTCTACAGCACCCATCACAACCTCAGAACGTCACAAAAGCACCTCACAGCCAACGAAGGACTTTTTGAATTGCGGTCACTTGTAATGTAGAAAACACGGCAGCCAATTTGTGCACAGCATGCTCCCACATATAGCAATGTGATAATGACCCAGATTGTCTATTTTATGTTATGTTGAGAGGTGCCCCTTGGGGAAGAGTGACAATATGTAGAATTCTTTATTAAGATGGAGAGTGACAGTTAATTCAGAGACTAGGGTCCTGAACTTAGGGAAAGGTAACTTCGATGATATGAGACGTGAATTGGCTAGAATAGACTGGCGAATGATAAAGGGTTGACGGTGGATAGGCAATGGCAATCATTTAAAGATCACGGATGAACTTCAGCAATTGTACATCCCTGACTGGAGTAACAAAAACAAAATGGGAAAGGTGACTCAACCGTGGCCAACAAGGGAAATTAAGGATAGTGTTAAATCCAAGGAAAAGGCATATAAATTGGCCAGAAAAAGCAGCAAACCTGAGGACTGGGAGAAATTTAGAATTCAGCAGAGGAAGACAATGTGTTTCATTAGGAGGGGGTATGAGAGGAAGCTTGCAGGGAACATAAAAACTGACTGCAAAAGCTTCGATAGATATGTGAAAAGAAAAAGATTAGTGAAGATAAACGTAGGTCTCTTGCAGTCAGATTCAAGTGAATTTATAAGGGGAACAAAGAAATGGCAGACAGTTAAATAAATACTGTGTCTTCCTTTGTGAAGACAGAACCAAATAGCCTTCCGGAAATACTAGGGGACCGAGGGTCTAGTGAGAAGGAGGAACTGAAGGAAATCCTTATTAGGCAGGAAATTGTGTTAGGGAAATTGATGGGATTGAAGGCCAATAAATTCCCAGGGCATGATAGTCTGCATCCCAGAGTACTTAAGGAAGTGGCCCTAGAAATAGTGGATGCATTGGTGATCATTTTCCAACAGTCATTCGACTCTGGATCAGTTCCTATGGACTGGAGGGTAGCTAATGTAACATCACTTAAGGAGGGAGAAAACAGGGAATTATAGACCGGTTAGCCTGACATCAGTAGTGGGGAAAATGTTGGAATCAATTGTTAAAGATGAAATAGCAGCGCATTTGGAAAGCAGGGACAGGATCGGTCCAAGTCAGCATGGATTTATGAAAGGGAAATCATGCTCGACAAATCTTCTAGAATTTTGTGAGGATGTAACTGGTAGAGTGGACAAGGGAGAACTAGTGGATGTGGTGTATTTGGACTTTCAAAAGGCTTTTGACAAGGTCCCATACAAGAGATTGGTGTGCAAAATTAAAGTACATGGTATTGGGGGTAATGTACTGACGTGGATAGAGAACTGGTTGGCAGACAGGAAGCAGAGAGTCGGGATAAACGGGTCCTTTTCAGAATGGCAGGCAGTGACTAGTGGAGTGCTGCAGGGCTCAGTGCTGGGACCCCAGCTATTTACAATATACATCAATGATTTAGATGAAGTAATTGAGTGTAATATCTCCAAGTTTGCAGACGACACTAAGCTGGGTGGCGGTGTGAGCTGTGAGGACGCTAAGAGGCTGCAGGGTGACTTGGACAGGTTAGGTGAGTGGGCAAATGCATGGCAGATGCAGTATAATGTGGATAAATGTGAGGTTATCCACTTTGGTGGCAAAAACACGAAGGCAGATTATTATCTGAATGGTGGCAGATTAGGAAAAGGGGAGGTGCAACGAGACCTGGGTGTCATGGTACATCAGTCATTGAAAGTTGGCATACAGGTACAGCAGGCGGTGAAGGCAGCAAATGGTATGTTGGCCTTCATATCTAGGGGATTTGAGTATAGGAGCAGGGAGGTCTTACTACAGTTGTATAGGGCCTTAAGTGAGGCCTCACCTGGAATATTGTGTTCAGTTTTGGTCTCCTAATCTGTGGATGTTCTTGCTATTGAGGAAGTACAGCGAAGGTTCACCAAACTGATTCGTGGGATGGCTGGACTGACATATAATGAGACTGGATCGACTGGGCCTTTATACACTGGAGTTTAGAAGGATGAGGGGGGAATCTCATAGAAACACAAAATTCTGACAGGACTGGACAGGTTACATGCAGGAACATTCCCGATGTTGGGGAAGTCCAGAACCAGGGGACAGTCTTAAGGATAAGGGGTAAGCCATTTACGACCAAGATGAGGAGAAACTTCACTCAAGAGTTGTTAACTTGTGGAATTCCCTACCAGAGAGTTGTTGAATATGTCCAATGAACTGGCATCAAGATATGGCCCTTACGTCTAAAGGCATATGGAGAGAAAGCAGGAAAGGGGTACTGAGGGAATGATCAGCCATGATCGTAATGAATGGTGGTGCAGGCTCGAAGGGCTGAATGGCCTACTCCTGCACCTATTTTCTATGTTTCTAGTGATGTTGGTTGAGGGATAAATATTAGCCCCAGGGAGAACTCCCCCTGCTCTTCTACCAATAGTGGCCGTTGGATTTTTAATGGACCACCCGAGAGGGCAGACACACCCTTGGGTTTAACGTGTCATCTGAAGGTCAACACCTCCGACAGCGCAGCGCTCCCTCAGTACCGCCCCTCCGACAGTGCGGCGCTCCCTCAGTTCTGGTGCGGGGCGGGGAGAGGGAAGGAAGAGTGTTGGGCCTAGATTATGGGACGCACAACCCCCGAGAGAAGAAATTCTTCCTCATCTCAGTCCTAAATGGCTGACCCCTTATCCTGAGACCCCTGGTTCTAGACTCCCCAGCCCGGGGGAAACACCCTTCTACACGGTCAATCCCTCTCAATCTTAATATATTTCATTCTTCTAAACGAGAATATAGGCCTGTTCTACTCAATCTCTCCTCAGGACAATCCTCAGCCCAGGGATCACTCCAAGGCAAATATGCCCTCTGGAGACCAGAACTGTGCACAGTGCTCCAGGCGTGCCTCAGCAAGGCCCTGTACAATTGTGCTGGTACAATTCCAGTGATGTGTTCATGGAGACAGACCAAGGGGCCTCCTGCTGCACTGCAATTTCTACAAGTCAAAAGGCAGTGACCCCAGCCAGCAGTTCATGTAGACAAGCCTCTGACCTCCTGCTCCCCAAGTGTCGAAACTCCTTTGACCCTCAAATACCAACTCGCCGTGTACACACAGCTGTATAAAACCCAGCAACACCTTCCCAAAACGCAGGAGGCGGCCCATTCAGCCCCCTCGAGCCTGCTGCACAAGAACAGGGCACGAGCCTGTTTCCATTCAATGAGATCACAACTAATTGAATGGCCAGGTGTGGAACTTGCAGTAGAAGCAAACTCAATTAATCTTTGAAAATCCAAATAGATTTTTGCTGGACAATGGTATAAAGGGATATGGGGCTAAGGCAGATAAATGGAGTTAAGATACAGATCAGCCCTGCTCACTGAATGGTGGAACAGGCTCGTGGGGCTAAATGGGCTCCTCCTGATCCGATAATCATCAGATCGCCATTTGTGGGACCTTGCTGTGTGCAAATTGGTTGCCGCGTTTTACATTTGTGACCACACTTCATTGGCTGTGAAACCCTTCGGGACGTCCTAATGAAACTTCTCTAGTATCATCGGCCGTCCCTCGAAGCGAGGATGACTTGCTTCCAGGCCAAAAAAGGGATGAGTTCACAGGTGTTTCAATGAAGGACCTAATATTCCAGATCCCAAACTACATCCTGAAGGGTGGAAGGTACCTGTGCATGGATTTTTTTTTTATATAAACGTGGGGTGACTGTTGTACACCAGCCACCACACGGGCTTGATAGAGTGAGGTCTTGGTCCAGGGACAAGGGTTAACCAGGACAACTGGAGACCAGCTCTGCTGCACGGACCTAGTGCGCCCACATATCACAGTGTGGGCTGGGCCTGTGCTGCCCCTGGGCCCTCGCCTCTCCTGGGCCCTGATCACTTCCCTCTACAATCTCTGGCCGCTCCTTCGCCCCGACCTTGCCACTCCTGCTGTACTTGCCCATGCTCCAATCACCGCCCTGGACCTTGGTGACATCCCTCTTTGCTGCCATCGCCCTCCTGCACCAGCTCATGCTGTACCTTGAAGTGGTACGCTGCCCATGGCCCCGACCTGCCGCTGGTGGGGACATATAATATACACACACACGCGCTGTTGGAACGGAGACACTGGAAGAGCCACAAGCAGTTACCTTCATGATAATGATCCTCGACTGTGATGATGCGTCCGCCCACAGCTCGAGCATTGGTGATGATGGTGGCAGCATCAAGCGGCTTGATGGTGAACGGGTCGAGGACTCGGATGTGGACCCCTGTTGAAAGAAGAAAGGTTGAATCAGAGCCGATGAAGGGAACTCGTTGATTCGCTGTTTGTTCCAATTAGATAGGGCAGGGGAGCCAGGGGTAACAACTTAGTTGTTCCAGGCTAGATGTCAAGAGGTGGTTCTTCAGAGAATCGTGACCCGCTGGAACAGACTGCCATCTCAAGATCAGAAATAGGAGCAGGAGTCAGCCATACAGCCCCTCGAGCCTGCTCCGCCATTTAATAAGATCATGGCTGATCCAATCATGGACTCAGCTCCACTTCCCTGCCCGCTCCCCATAACCCCTTATCGTTTAAGAAACTGTCTATTTCTGTCTTAAATATATTCAATGTCCCAGCTCTGAGGCAGAGAATTCCACAGATTTATAACCCTCAAAAGAAATTTCTCCTCATCTCAGTTTTAAATGGGCGGCCCCCTATTCTAAGATCATGCCCCCTAGTTCTAGTCTCCCCCATCAGTGGAAACATCCTCTCTGTATCTACCTTGTCGAGCCCCCTCATAATCTTATACGTTTCAATAAGATCACCTCTCATTCTTCTGAATGCCAATGAGTAGAGGCCCAACCTACTCAATCTTTTCTCAAAAAGTCAACCTCATCTCCAGAATCAACCGAGTGAACCTTCTCTGAACTGCCTCCAAAGCAAGTATATCCTTTCGTAAATACGGAGACCAAAACTGCACGCAGTACTCCAGGTGTGGCCTCACCAATACCCTGTATAACTGGAGCAAGACTTCCCTGCTTTTATACTCCATCCCCTTTGCAATAAAGGCCAAGATTCCATTGGCCTTCCTGATCACTTGCTGTACCTGCATACTAACCTTGTGTTTCATGCACAAGTACCCCCAGGTCCCGCTGTACTGCAGCACTTTGCAATCTTTCTCCATTTAAATAATAACTTGCTCGGACTTTTTTTTGCCAAAGTGCCTGACCTCACACTTTCCAACATTATATTCCATCTGACAAATTTTTGCCCACTCACTGAGCCTGTCTATGTCCTTTTGCAGATTTTGTGTCCTCACACATTGCCTTTCCTCCCATCTTTGTATCGTCAACAAACTTGGCTACGTTACACTCAGTCCCTTTTTCCAAGTCGTTAATATAGATTGTAAATAGTTGGGGTCCCAGCACTGATCCCTGCAGCACCCCACTAGTTACTGGTTGCCAACCAGAGAATGAACCATTTATCCCGACTCTCTGTTTTCTGTTCGTTAGCTAATCCTCTGTCCATGCTAATATATTACCCCCAACCCCGTGAACTTTTGTGCAGTAACCTTTTATGTGGCACCTTGTCAAATGTCTTCTGGAAATCCAAATACACCACATCCACTGGTTCCCCTTTATCCGACCTATCCGTTACATCCTCAAAACTTCATCAAATTTGTCAAACATGACTTCCCCTTCATAAACCCATGCTGACTCTGCCTGACCGAATTTTGCTTTTCTAAATATCCTGCTACTGCTTCTTTAATAATGGACTCCCAACATTTTCTCAACCACAGATGTCAGGCTAACTGCTCTATAGTTTCCTGCTTTTTGTCTGCCTCCTTTTTTAAATAGGGGCCTTACATTTGCAATGTTTGTAAGGTGAAGTGACTTTGATTTTACACAGCCCCAGAGGGGACAGAGTGCCAGCTTTGCTCTCGGCATTCTGAGACAGTAGATTGGGGGAAAACTTTCCTCTGGCAGGACCAAAGGGACACAGATTGAAAATTAAATCGGCAAAGAGGAGGAGAAGTGCTTTTCTGCAGCGAGTTGTGATCTGGAACCCGCTGCCTCAAAGATTCAATAGTAACTGCAGGGCTGTGGGCAAAGTGGGACTATTGCATTGCTTGGTCAGAGAGCGAGTACAGGCACGATGGGCTGAATGGCCTTCTGTGCTACAAGAGCCTACGATTTATACTGGGGTAGGGGAGAGAGTGGGGCATTTGGATTTGTTTTAGACTAATACAGCAGGGAGTGGGACTAAATCAGATAGCTCTGTCGAGGAGCCGAGGCAGGATGGACCGAACAGCGGCCTCCCGTCCTGCGGGAGTCAATACTCACCTTCTCCCGAGAGTTGATTGGCTGCTGCCAGGGCCTCGTGGAGTGTGATGCCAGCTCCGATTACCAAGATGCTGTCTGTCTCCTTCTGGAGAACGACCTGAGAACACAAGATATAATGTGAAAAACAGTCACTCCAGCACCCCCACCAGGAGAGAGAGAGAGAGAGAGAGAGAGAGAGAGTTTATCTACCCTGTCGAAGCCTTTAATTATCTTAAACACCTCGATTAGATCAAACCTTAATCTTCTACACTCGAGGGAACACAGGCCCAGCACTCGCCTCGGGGGGACGGCACCAAGGTCCCCGTCTGCCCCCCTCAGGATAATGTAAAAGATCCCACGGCCACTATTGGAAGAGCAGGGGGAGTTCTCCCTGGTGTCTTGGGACCAATATTTATCCCACAACCAACATAAAAAAACCAATCCTATCATTATCACGTTGCGGTTTGAGAGAGCTTGCTGTGCGCAAATTGGCTGCCGCGTTTCCTACATTAGAAATAATCAAAGTACTTCATTGGTGTGAAGCACTTTGGAACATCCGGAGGGGGTAAAACACTGTAGAAATGCACCTTGTACCGTGGGTAAATGGACAGATGAGGTGGCTCGTGGATCGGGAAATGGGAAGATCTGTGCAATCACTTACCTTGGCCTGGCCAATCTCAAACTTCTCATCGTTTGAGTAAATAACAGCAGTCTCCGGTCGGCTGGTTCGAATGAAGCCAATTCCCTGAAAGTAGTAAAAATAAAATAGGAATATTTGTCTCCATAGCTGTCAACTATTTATACAGCGCCTTAAATGTAGTCAAACGTCCCGTGGCGCTTCACGGGAGCGAAATCAACATTTGATACCGAGCCACGAGGCATTAGGGGCAGGCAACCAAAAGCTGGGTCAAAGTGTATATACTGTGATACGAGGTAGCTCAAGAGGCCAAAATTGGAGCAACGCAGAAATCTCGGAGGGTTGTAGGAAGTTAGAGATAGGGAGGGGGCGGAGGAGGCCAGGGAGGGATTTGTATACGAGGATAAGAATTTTTAAAATTTAGGCGATGTCAGACCGGGAGCCAATGTAGGTCAGAGCGCACAAGAGGGCTAATGGGAAATAGAAACAGGAGTTAGCCACACAGCCCCGCAGGCCTGCTCCACCCGTCAGTAAGATCACGGCTGATCTTTCACCTCAATTTTTCCTGCCCGTTCCCTAGAGTCCAAAACCTTATCGAACTCAGCCTTGAATCTACTCAACGACAGCTCTCCGGGATAGAGAATACTAAAAGTCACCACCCTTTGAGTGAAGACTGAAAGCACGGCTGTCAATGGTGGGGCGAAGGGAATGGTGAGCATGAAACCAGGGTTGGAGGAACAGAGATCTTGGAGAGTTGCAGAGATGCTACAAGATGATTGGGACCCTCCCTTACTAGGATGGTACCTTGGTATTTGCCGCCAACTCAACCGCACGTTCCGTGGAAACGGCATCACTGGGGTAGAAGACGGTGCACGTTGGGATAGCCCGGAACATGGCAATGTCCTCCAGAGCCATCTGAGAAGGCCCGTCTTCGCCTGGAGAGAGAGAGAGAGAGAGAGAGAGAGGAAGCACAAAACTCAACATCTCCTGCTACACAAGGACAACACCCCCATCCCAAATGAAGTACTACATCCTTTCCCAACATGCAAGACACGAATGTCCCAGGAAGGTCAATGGCTGGAGGAACACTTTTACTGTGGTGCAAACACTTTGCTCAGACGGGCAAGAATTTCACAACGCAGAAAGAAGAGGCTGTTCGAACGCGGAGGGAGTGCTGAACCTGCCGAGGGAGCCCCACACCGCCGGAGGGGCCCTATTTCAGAAGAGATGTTAAACCCGAAGCTCCTTTCTGCCCTCCAAGGTGGGACATAAAGATCCTGTGGCCACTATTGAAAGAGCCGGGGGGGGCGGGGGGGGGGTAGTTCTCCCTGGTGTCCTGGCGACAATATTTATCACTCAATCACCACCACTAAAAAAAAAACCCAGATGGTCTGGGTCATTTATCAAATTGTGGTTTGTGGGATCTTGCTGTGTGCACATTAACTGTTGTATTTTCCTGCGTTACAACTGTGAGGTACATCATTTCCTGAGACACTTTGGGACCTCCGAAGGTTGCGACAGGCACTGTAGAAGTAAAGACTATTTCTCTTTTCCTTCCCCCCACACTGCAGAAATCTCGCTCTCCGCACCGACCCCCAGGAATTTCGGGAGCCACGATTCTGATGGCTTCGCAACTGAGGAAATCCCACCCCCCGCTACACCTCCCCATTCGCCCCAGCGCTCGGTAACACAGACACCCACCGATGGAGATGCCGCAGTGGGACCCAGAGAAGTTGGCGTTGCTCTCAGAGATGGCAGCCATGCGGATCTGGTCGTAGCCACGGGAGAAGAACGCAGCAAAGGTGCTGGCAAAGGCCACCGTGCGGTCCCGGGTGGCACAGCCAATGGCAACACTGATCTAGACACCCCAAAGGGAAAGAGGAAGGAAGAGGTTAGCTCTGCCATTCAATGCAACGCCATTTACCCCTAACCCAATTTCTTCAATAGAATGACATAGCACAGGAGGCCATTCTATCATGCCAGTGTCAGCTCTCAAATGTTCACTCTCCGGTAAGGCCGGTGTTTATTGCCCATCCCTAATTGCCCCTTGAGAAGGTGGAGGGAGATGAGCCGCCTTCTTGAACTGCTGCAGTCCGTGTGGTGAAGGTGCTCCCACAGTGCTGTTAGGGAGGGAGTTCCAGGATTGTGACCCAGCGACGATGAAGGAACGACCGATATATTTCCAAGTCAGGATGGTAAGAGACTTGGAGGTGGTGGTGTTCCCATGCGCCTGCTGCACTGCTAGGTGGTAGAGGTCGCGGGTTTGGGAGGTGCTGCCGAAGAAGCCTTGGCGAGTTGCTGCAGTGCATCTTGTAGATGGTACACACTGCAGCCACGGTGCGCCGGTGGTGGAGGGAGAGAGTGTTGAAGGTGGTGGGTAGCGTGCTGATCAAGCAGCTGCTTTGTCCTGGATGGTGTTGAATGAGCAATCTAATTAATCCCACTCTCAAGGGGGGAAAAGCGCTGGGGAGAGTGGGACAAATTGGAACGCTCTTTCAAAGAGCTGGCATGGACACAATAGGCCGAGTGGCCTCCTTCAGTGCTGGATCAGTCTATGTGTGTAGGTACAGCCACTGTCTCAGTTCCTGCAACCACTTTACAATAGTACCCGGCAGTTTATATCGCATCACTTCACACTTCTCGGCATTTGCCACGTCTGCCCATTGCAACAGTGTGCCACCTCCTGAAGTCTGTTCCTCCCGTTTACTACATTAGAGTATCGGATCAGTGGCAACCTTTAAAATTATGCCCTGTGTACCCAAATTCAGGTCATTATTCCTCCGTCCCCAATGGACAAATTCTTGTAGAATCCCCACGACCGGCAGACCTGTAGCTGCCCAGTTCCTCTCCTCCCCCACCCCTCAAATAACAGAGCAACGCTGGCAGTTAGTCCAACGGGACCACTTTCAAAGTCATGACAGACACCGCTGCAATTTAATACCCGGGGGGAGTGGAAACCTTCAGGTCCCGGAGCCTTAGCGCTCCCAAATAATAATGACAATCCCTCACGTTGGGAGGGAAGGGACTCGTGTGGAACGTGAGCACCCGGCATGGACTGATTGGCCGGTTACGGTGCTGGATCCGAGCCAGACCCAAAGCCAATTCCCACCGCACTCACCATGTTCTGCTCCGCAATGAAACACTCAATGAACCGCTCCGGGTGCTCCTTGCGGAAGAGATCAGAAAAGGTGGAGTTCTTGGTGTCACCGTCCAGGGCAATCACCCGCTGATTGGCATGGCCGAGCTTTGCCAGGGCAAGACCATAGGCCTTGCGGGTGGCAATCTGAGAGAGAAGGGATAGAATGAGACACACACACACACCCCAACATTTCAACACGCTACAAGTTTATAGATCTACACTGTGAACTTTTTATTTTATTCAAAGCTTGAACATTCTGAAACAGTACCCAGAAATGGACAAAACTCCAGCGGAGGCCAAACCAGAGATCATCTTTCTCCCCGGGGATAGCTCCCTTTCAAATAGTGGTCATTGGATCTTTCACATTCCAGTGTACACACAGCTTTAATGTTTCATCAGAAAGATAGCCCCTCCGACAGCACGGCACTCCCTCCAACAGCACCCCCTCAGCGCCGCCCCTCCGACAGCACGGCATGCCCTCAGCACCGCCCCTCCGACAGCACGGCATTCCCATAACAGCGCCGCCCCTCAGTGCTGGCACTGGGCGAGTGTCGGGCCTGGATTATGGGGCTCGACCCTCGAGTGGCAGCTCGAACCCCCGACCTTCTGATTCCATATAATTTAAAGAGGCTCGAGGGGAAATCGAGGGATCAGGCGGGGAAATGGAGTTAGGGTTGATGATCAGCCGTTATCTGATTGGATGGCGGAGCAGGCTCGAGGGGCCGAATCCTGTTCGTACGGTACATTATGACACTACCTAGAAAGTTAATCAAGCACCAAGATCTGCAGCACTAACTGGCCCGACCTTGTCACCAAGCTTGTAAGTCGATGGAGACGTCATCCTGATGGCGGTGATGTCTATCACCGGCGCACTCTCGCTGGGAGGGCTTGGTTTCAGGGTCTCGCTGCTCTGGATCAGGCTGTTGATTTCCTTAATAATTCCCTCCACACGATCTTTCGGAATTGGCTTGCCATGCCAGTTCTCCTCGTTCTCCACCCCTGCACACAGAACGGGGGGGGGGGGGGAAGGGGGAGTAATTAATGGTTTCTGCTCATCAGAGACACACACACACACAGGACAGAGAGACACACACAGGACAGAGAGACACACACACAGGACAGAGAGAGGAGAGGGAGCCTCTCCCTCCCCGAGCAGGGTGGGTATGAGCTGGGGAGAGCAGCTCCGGGGAAGACCCGCTCCCAATGACCTGCCACTCGATGCTCTGACCTTTGATGCCTCTTCCTTTGAAGGTTCTGGCAACGATTGCCGTTGGTCGGTTGCGGACTTGGCCATCCTGCCCTAGGGCTTTGCACAGAGCCTCCACGTCATGCCCATCCACAACATGAGTGTTCCACCTACCAACACATCACACAACACCTTTACACCCACTGACTGCACAGCAAGGTCAGACAGCACAGAAACCGTGTCAAAAAGGGCTCTTGCAGCACAGTCACAAATTATTTAAAAAGCACATTAGCAAGGTTATATAAAAACAGCAAGCAAAGCATTGGTGTTAATTTCCAGAGGGATAAAATTAAAAAGCAGGGAAGTTCAATTAGACATATAGGCCCCAAGTTTCCACTTGATTTGCTCCTGATTTTTAGGAGCAACTGGTGGAGAATGGAGTATCTTAGAAATCGCAATTCTCCACATTTAAGTTTTCTGCAGTTCTAGTCAGGTAGAACAGTTTCACTTTGGAACAGAATTTTTTCTTCAAAAAAGGAGGAGAGTCCGGCCACTGACGCCAGATTTGAAAGTTTCCAGTGAAAACGTACTCCAAACTAACTTAGAATGGAGCAACTGAAAAAACCTCGTCTACACATTTAAAAAGAAAATCAGGCGCAGGTTACAAATTAGGCATTGGGAACGTGGTGGGGAAGTCATTACATTCTACAATAAATCCTTAGTTATACTGATGCAAATAATTCCAACCTGAATAAAAATTTATAAGCAAAGAAAAGATTAAATAAACCATGTTCCTACCTGTGTGAAAGTGCTTCAGGCAGGGAGAAGGCTGCAGGAAGCCTCACAAGTTGAGGCAGCCGTTCCCGACGGCAGGGGGGGGGGGGCGGGGAGGAGGCAGTAAGGGCCCGACCCCGCAGCAGCCGATCCTGACGGCGGGGGGTGACCCCCCCCTGCCGTCGGTCGGGCCCGTCAGGAAACGGCTGCCTCAACTTCTGAGGCTTCCTGCACCTTCTCACTGCTGCAAGAAGCCTCAGTGCTGATGGCAATGTGGTTTTATTAAAAAATGTTCAAAATTGAACAGCTTCAAAGAACTACAAAAATGGCCGCGTGCCAATGTTTCCTTCACACTGCGCGTGTGCGAACGCTCCAGCCGGCACGAATAAAACTAATTTAAATGGTACCCGCCCCCTGCTACTTACAAAATCGGCGCGAGTGGTAGGCTCCGCCCCCTGGGCGCCGCGCCAAGCTGACATCGAGCTGCAAAGCGCTCGAGAATAGTGTGGTTTTTTTTCAGGCGCCGTTTCCGGCGCCCAGCTCGGAGGGGTGCCTGTTTTGCCGCGTGTGGAAACTTGGGGCCATAGAAGCTTGGTTACTGGGAGCACCGTACACAGTTCCGGTCTCCATATTATAAAATGAAGAGGCACTGGAGAAGGTGCAAGGATGATGTTAGAATGGACCAGTGCACGAGAGATTCTGTCCGCCCTTTTGAAGTCACACATTCAGTTTATTTTGATGCAAGAATTTTGATATTCAACCGGGAAAAAAAAAATAGCAAAATGGCCAGCAAATTTGGGGAAGAGCGTGGGTCAGGGAAAAGCAGAACCAAGGCACTGCAGAGCCACCACTGGTGGGATGGTGGAATTACAGCATGACATTTACATAGAAGACAGACCTTGCATTTCACCACCTCAGGACTACCTGAGGCTTTCACAACCAACCAAGTACTTGGGAAGTGTGGTCACGGTAGTAATGTAGGAAAACGGGCGCACAGCAAGATCCAAAGAATGTGGTAACAACCAGATCATAAAGATGTTGGTTAGTGCGAACATCCGGGTGGAAAAACGAGAAGTGTATGCACATACATCTTTTAAAGATATGGATAGACAAGTAAATGCAAAGTCCAGAGACCATCAATATAAAAAGAGAGTCAGTAATAAATCCAAGAGGGAATTCAGGAGAAACGACTTTCCCCAGACAACGGTGAGAATGTGGAACTCGCTGCCACAGGGAGTGGTTCAGGTCAATAGCACAGAAATACAAGAACATTAAGAATTAGGAGCGAGATTCAGCCATTCGGCCCCTCGAGCCTGCTCCGCCATTCAATAAGTTCATGGCTGATCTGATCTTGGGCTCAGCTCCACTTCCTTTAAGGGGAAGCTGGATAAACACACGAGGGTGAAAGGAATGGAAGGAGACAGTTATGGAAGGAGATGGAGGGGTGAGAGGAGGCTGGTGTGGATCATAAACCCCGGCACAGAGCGCTGGGGCCCAGTGGCCTGTTTCTGGGCCGTAGCCCACAACCGCATCAGGTTAAAGGCGCCACCATTTCACCACCCACTCACCCGAAGGCTTCACATCGCTTCTGGTACGTTGCCATGTCGTGTTGGAGGGGCGCTGGCTCGCTCTGGCCCAGGCGGTTGACGTCGAAGATGGCCACCAGGTTGTCCAGCTTGTAGAAGGAGGCAAAGGCCATGGCCTCCCAGATAGAACCTTCAGAGGACTCGCCATCTCCAATCAGGCAGTACACACGGTAACTAAAAGAGAGACCAATCAATTCATTGCAAAAACTGTTCCGACACAACTTTTCATAGTGCCCACCACCCCCCCCCGCGGACTTACTGCAGAAGGCTGGCCGTTCCTTAGCAGGTCTCACTCTCCCCTCGTGTCCCGTAATCCAGGCCCGACACTCCCAATGGCAGCGCGGCGCTCCCTCAGTGCCGTCGGAGGGGGCGACACCAAGGGAGCGCCAATCCGTGATCCAGCAGATCAGGGAGCCAAATGCACAACTCTCGCTCAGACACATCAGCAAACTCAACTACAGGGAAGGAATGGATTTAAAAATTAAACCGAAGAATTCCAGTTATTCCTGTTTTGAAAGTGCCTCAATCTGTAAATGGGCTGGAGGTTAACTGGTAAAGACTGGAGCAGGAGATTTGTGGTGGGGGAAGGGGAGGGGAAGAATAGACAGCAGTAGGTTTGGGTTGATGAAAGGGAGCTCTGTTTATACAGCAGAAGTTCGTGCCAGACAGTGTGAGGAGGAATCCAGCCCTTCCAGATTCCACCGCTACCTAAAACTTAAACTATACCACCCGACACTAGCCGATTCAAGAGCTGCTGTTCCTACGCTCTAGGACTAAGTCCCATTCACCCATCACCCTCGCTGTGCTCGACGATCTACATTGGCTTCCGGTCCGGCCCAGCCACGCCTCAATTTTAAAATTCTCATCCTTTTACCTCCCCAAATCCCTCCGTGGCCCTCGCCCCTTCCTATCTCTCTAATCTCATCCCTCCGAGATCTCTGCCCTCCAATTCTGGCCTCCTGCGCGTGCCCCGATTTCTGTCGCTTCAAGGCTTCTTCGGCAGCACCTCCCAGACCCTCGACCTCTACCGCCTAGAAGGCCAAGAGCAGCAGGCGCCTGGGAACACCACCACCTCCACGTTCCCCTCCGAGTCACACACCATCCCTCGACTTGGAAATATATCGGTCGTTCCTTCATCGTCGCTGGGTCACAATCCTGGAACTCCCTCCCCAACAGGACTGTGGGAGCACCTTCACCACACGGACTGCAGTGGTTCAAGGCGGCAGCTCACCACCACCTTCTCAAGGGGCAATTAGGGATGGGCAATGAACGCCAGCCTTGCCAGCGACACCCACATCCCGTGAGAATGAATAAATCAGAGAATTTTCTGCGGGAGGAAGAGAAGGGAAGGCCATGGTCGGAGCCCTCCACCTCTGCCGTTACCTGGCTTTGTCGAAGTATTTCCCAGTATAGGCCATTCCGCAGGCTGCACCCAGACCCTGACCCAGCGATCCCGTGGCCACGTCAACAAAGGCCAGTTTCTGCAGAGACAAGAGCACGTGGGTTAAGACAAAGAACCTGCATATCGCCAGCGCCCAGCACATCCTCGGGAGGTCCCACGGCACTTCACAGGCAACGAAGTACTTGTGTTGGGAGGTGGGGAGACGCGGCAGCCAATTTGTGCAAAATCCCACAAACAGCGATGAGACAGCTGTCCAGATCATCTGGGTTTTAAACAAAGTGGGTCCAGGACACTGGGGAGAAGCGATGTAAAGCACTTTGGGACGTCCGGTGGTCGTGAAAGAGGCTGTAGAAATGTGTATTGAGTGTAATATCTCCAAGTTTAGATGACACTAAGCTGGGTGGCGGTGTGAGCTGTGAGGGGGACGCCAAGAGGCTGCAGGCCGACTTGTGGACAGGTTAGGTGAGTGGGCAAATACATGGCAGATGCAGTATAATGTGGATAAATGTGAGGTTATCCATTTTGGGGGCAAAAACAGGAAGGCAGACCATTATCTGAATGGTGACGGATTAGGAAAAAGGGAGGTGCAATGAGACCTGGGTGTCATGGTACATCAGTCATTGAAAGTTG
This sequence comes from Pristiophorus japonicus, assembly GCF_044704955.1. Lineage (NCBI taxonomy): Eukaryota > Metazoa > Chordata > Chondrichthyes > Pristiophoridae > Pristiophorus > Pristiophorus japonicus. The sequence goes on from NW_027254886.1 coordinate 127,882, forward strand.
GCATGCAGGTACAGCAGGCGGTGAAGGCAGCAAATGGTATGTTGGCCTTCATAGCGAGGGGATTTGAGTATAGGAGCAGGGAGGTCTTACTGCAGTTGTACAGGGCCTTGGTGAGGCCTCACCTGGAATATTGTGTTCAGTTTTGGTCTCCTAATCTGAGGAAGGACGTTCTTGCTATTGAGGGAGTGCAGCGAAGGTTCACCAGACTGATTCCCGGGATGGTAGGACTGACATATGAAGAAAGACTGGATCGACTAGGCCTTTATACTCTGGAGTTTAGAAGAATGAGAGGGGATCTCATAGAAACACATAAAATTCTGACGGGACTGGACAGGTTAGATGCGGGAAGTCCAGAACCAGGGGGTCACAGTCTCAGGATAAGGGGTAAGCCATTTCGGCTTGAGGTGAGGAGAAACTTCTTCACTCAGAGTTGTTAACCTGTGGAATTCCCTGCCGCAGACAGTTGTTGATGCCAGTTATTTTGGATATATTCAAGAGGGAATAAGATGTGGCCCTTACGGCTAAAGGGATCAAGGGGTATGGAAAGAAAGCAGGAATGGGGTCGAGTGAATGATCAGTCCTGATCTTATTGAATGGTGGTGCAGGCTTGAAGGGCCGAATGGCCTGCTCGTGCACCTATTTTCTATGTTTTCTCGGTATAACTTTTTTTTTTTAAAAACACAGAATGAAGACTTGCGTTACCCGGGGTCCACGGAATTGCGAAAACACAGGAGGGGGACCAGAGAAGGAAAAAAGGTGGGGATCCTGGATTTAGTTTATTGTTGTGTCAGTAATAAATGACCAAAAATATTGCTGTCTCAAGTTGTACCAATCCATTCAGAGGGAAAGCAAGGTATTGTGGCATGGCCAAGGTAGGAAGGGAGTAGATGGGGCGGTTTGTTGGGGTCAACACTGGGCAACCGGATAGTGCCCTGCAGCTCTGCACAGGCGCGCCCGGCCCTTAAAGGGGCCACACAGGCAGCTCGCCCAGCCCTTAAAGGGGCCACACAGGCGGATAACATTAAAAGGGAATACAGAGCGAAAGTCTGGAAATACTCAGCGGGTCGGACAGCATCCGCAGAGGGAGGAACAGCCAACGATTCAGGTCGGTGACCCTTTGTCAGGGTTGGAAAAAAGTTTAGAGACGCGACAGGTTTTAGGCAAATGTGTGGGGGGCAGGGAAAGGGAGCAAGGAACAGAAGGGAAGGGTCTGTGACGGGGTGGCTAGGGAGAGATTCAATGACAAAAGGGACGATGGGGCGAGGCCAAAGGAGACGGTAATGGAACAAGTAAGAAACAAAAAGATGGGTCTGGATTGGGTGTGAATGGGAAAGGCAGAAACAGCAAAACAAATAGGGGCAGAGGTTATGGTTTGAAATGATTGAACTTGTTGAGTTGAAGACTGTAAAGTGCCCAATTGAAAGATGAGGTGCTGTTCTTCGAGCTTACATTGAGCGCCATTGGAACAATGCAGGGGTCAGAGAGGTCGTGGAGAATTAGTGACCGAAAGCTCGGGGGTCACGCTCACGGAGCGAACAGACGTGTTCCGCGAGGCGCTCACCCAATCTACACTCGGTCTCCTCTATCGCGAGCAGCCAATACAATCAGAGACTTCGATCCGCAACCGATCGGGGGTCAAACTTACAGGAGTGGGATGTCCTTCCAGAGGGCAGCCCATCTTGCGCAGCTTCATGAGTTCGGACTCCTTCACGTAACCCGCCTCCACCCAGGCCGCGTAGAGAATGGGTGCCGCGTGGCCCTGTGTCGAGAGAGGGGAGAGGTTGTGGATCAAAGCGACCTCACAATCAAAGGCCATCAGCAAACACGTCCCTCACACCCTGGATACACAAGGCCCCCAATTTACTATGGGGCACCACGGCATCGAACAATCCACAACTGTGGGCAGCTACATAAACAGCTGGGAGAAACCATCTCCCCCACTCCCTCAAAACGTAGGGGTCTGTGGAGGTTTTTGTTTGGTTGGGCAAGGGTAGTGAAGGCTAAGGAACCAAGGCAAGCAAAATGGAGTTAAGATACAGATCAGCCATCATCATCATCCACAGTCCCTGGGAATCGAGGAAGACTTGCTTCCACTAACAATGAGTCCTTAGGTGACTGAATAGTCCAATATGGGAACCACAGTCCCTGTCACAGGTGGGACAGACAGTGGTTGAGGGAAGGGGAGGGTGGGACTGGTTTGTCGCACGCTCCTTCCGCTTGGTTTCTGCACGCTCTCGGCGACGAGACTCTAGGTGCTCAGCGCCCTCCTGGATGCACTTCCTCCACTTAGGGCGGACTGATCTTTGGGCCCAGGGACTCCCAGGTGTCGGTGGGGATGTTGCACTTTATCAGAGAGGCTTTGAGGGTGGTCCCTGTAACGTTTCCTCTGCCTCGTGATCTCATTGAGTGGCGGAACAGGCTCGAGAGCTGAATGCCCTGTTCTTGTGCAGCAGGCTCGAGGGAGCTGAATGGGCCTCCTCCTGCGTTTTGGGAAGGTGTGTTGCTGGGTTTCACACAGCTGTGCGTACACGGCGAGTTGGTATTTGAGGGTCAAAGGAGTTTCGATGCTTGGGGAGCAGGAGGTCAGAGGCTTGTCTACATGAACTGCTGGCTGGGGTCACTGCCTTTTGACTTGTAGAAATTGCAGTGCAGCAGGAGGCCCCTTGGTCTGTCTCCACGAACACATCACTGGAATTGTACCAGCACAATTGTACAGGGCCTTGCTGAGGCACGCCTGGAGCACTGTGCACAGTTCTGGTCTCCTTATCAACAGGAAGGATATACTAGTGGGGGTGCAACGAAGGTTCACCAGACTGATTCCCGGGATGGGGGATTGTCCTCGGAGGAGAGATTGAGCAGACTGGGCCGATATTCCCTAGAGTTTAGAAGAATGAGAGGTGATCTCACTGAAACAGACACAATTCTTACAGGGCTTGACAGGGTAGATGTTTCCCCCAGGCTGGGGAGTCTAGAACCAGGGATCACAGTCTCAGGATAAGGGCTCGGCCATTTTGGACTGAGATGAGGAAGAATTTCTTCACTCACTCAGAGGGAGGTGAATCTTTGGAATTCTCAACCAGAGGGCTGTGGAGGCTCAGTCGGAGATTGATAGATTTTTAGGCTCGAGGGGAAAATCGAGGGATCGGGCAGGAAGGTGGAGTTGAGGTCGATGATGCCATTCAATGGCGGAGCAGTCTCGAGGGGCCGAATGGCCGACTCCTGCTCCTACTTCGTGTTCTTTTAAGAAGTCCCTTCCCATTGGGCAGCACAGTACACCAAACAAATAAGGCACCCTGCCATTGGACAGCACAGTACACCAAACAAATAAGGCACCCTGCCATTGGACAGCACAGTACACCAAACAAAGGCCCCCTCCCATTGGACAGCACAGGACACCAAAAACAAGCCCCCTCACCTTGGACAGCACGAAGCGATCGTTGTTGGGATCTCTCGGTTCGTTCACTTTATACTTCATGACGTGGAAGAAGAGCACGGACATGATCTCCGCAGCACTGCAGCACGAGGTGGGGTGCCTGGAAAGCAAGAAGACGATGAGCTCCCGCCTGACTGATCTCAGCCAAAAACAGAGACTGGAGTCCCGAGTGAAGCCCACTGTATGCCCAGTAAACACTGAACAAGGTGCAGAGTCAGCTTATTGTATCTCCGCCAGACATCAAATATTAGGCAAGCCATGTTACCAATGCAGCCGGAGCGGACTTTGAAAGGACTCGTGTCCTTATAGCACCTTACCACCTGAGGCAGTCCCAAAACTCCTCACGGTCAGTGTGGTCCCTGTTACAATACAGGAAATGTGGCAGACAATTTGCACACAGCAAGCTCCCTCACACAGCAATACGATCAACAAAAAAAATGACGACCTGGTCAATTCAATGATTCAGGAATAAATATTGGGCCCGAGGACACTGGGGAGAACTTCCCCCTGCTCTTCCAATAGTGGCCGTGGGATCTTTTACGTCCCATCTGAGGGGGCAGACAGGGCCTCGGGCTTAACATCTCATCCAGAAAGACGGCCCCTCCGACAGCGCGGCGCTCCCTCAGTACCGCCCCTCCGACAGCGCGGCGCTCCCTCAGTACCGCCCCTCCGACAGCGCGGCGCTCCCTCAGTACCGCCCCTCCGACAGCGCGGCGCTCCCTCAGTACCGCCCCTCCGACAGCGCGGCACTCCCTCAGTACCGCCCCTCCGACAGCGCGGCGCTCCCTCAGTACTGCCCCTCCGACAGCGCGGCACTCCCTCAGTACCGCCCCGGGCGGAGTGTTGGGTCTGGATTATGGGGGATCGAGTTTCCGGAGTGGGGTCTCGAACCCACGATCCTCAGGTGGTGAGACCGAGAGCCATGACTGACAACCGGGAACAGTGACTGTACCCGATGCACACAGATACAATTGGGATACAAATAAACTGCTTAAAAATGAACGCAAATGCCAGATACGGCACCCTGAACCCCCTGACACTGTGTGCTCTGTTACAAAGCAACTCGAGAGAGAGACCTTCCTACTGGGAACGGACCTCTGGATTGCAACAATGGGAGAAGGGAAATATTTTTACTGTTTCTGCTCAATCGTAATTAACTGCAGATACAGGAACTGGAACCGTGACATTCCTCCCAGTGCCCGCTCCCAAAATCCTCTCCAAAGCTGAACTTCCAATAACAACCTTTAGGCTACGCGTTGGATCAGGATTGGGAGCGCTGTACCTGGGGTGTGACTGTGTTTATCGCATTCACCCACCACCCCACTGTGCTCACTGACCGAAACTGGCTTCCCATCCTCCCAACATCTCCCACTGTAACATTCCCATCCTCCTGTTCAAATCCCTCCCCGTCTCTGTAACCCCCATCCACATCTCTGTAACCTCCTCCACCCCTCCCTATCTGTAACCTCCAGCCCCTACACCCCTCCCTATCTCTCTAACCTCCTCCGCCCCTCCCTATCTCTGTAACCTCCAGCCCCTACACCCCTCCCTATCTCTGTAACACCCTCCATTTCTGCCCTCCTGACCATCCCCCGATTTCCATCGCTGGCCGTGCCTTCAGCTGCCTGGGCCCCAAGCTCTGGAACTCCCTCCCTAAACCTCTCCGCCTCTCTCCTCCTTTAAGACGCTCCTTAAAACCGACCTGTGACCCCCAGCTTTTGGTCACCTGTCCCTCATAACCCCTTGTGGCTCAGGGTCGGATTTACACATATGAAGCACCTTAGAAACATAGAAACATAGAAAATAGGTGCAGGAGCAGGCCATTCAGCCCTTCTAGCCTGCACCGCCATTCAATGAGTTCATGGCTGAACATGAAACTTCAGTACCCCCTTCCTGCTTTCTCGCCATAACCCTTGATCCCCCGAGTAGTAAGGACTTCATCTAACTCCCTTTTGAATATATTTAGTGAATTGGCCTCAACTACTTTCTGTGGTAGAGAATTCCACAGGTTCACCACTCTCTGGGTGAAGAAGTTTCTCCTCATCTCGGTCCTAAATGGCTTACCCCTTATCCCTTCGGACATTTAACTACGTTATAAGGTGCTATATACTGCTGTTGGGTTGCGGCAGGAATGTTCTCCCCGCTGTCCTGGGGCCATATTCATCCCTCAAACATTACTTAAAAAGACCCACAGATGATCTGGGTCATAACATTGCTGTGTGTGGGAGCTTGCTGTGCACAAATTGGCATTTCGCACAGTACAACAGTGACTGCTCTCAAAAACTGTTAAGGACGTTGAAAGAAAACAAGACAGACTTGCATTTATATAGCGCCTTTCATGACCACCGGGGGGGGGCGCATCTCAAAGCGCTTCACAGCCAATGAAGTACTTTTGGAAAGTACAGAGGTGGTGCAAGCTGTAGAAATCACGTTGTCTCCTCTCCTCAGGCCACCCAACCTCTGCCCCCTCCACATAGCAACACTGACCTAGACCGCAGAGGGGCCGACTGGCTCATCACTGACCCCAGTGTAAGTCAATCCAAGGGAGGGATTCTGCTCAGAGTGGTGTAGATACCCACAGACACGGGAGTCATCGGCTGGAGACAGAGAGACACACAGAGACTGGGGGGGGGGGGGGGAGGAAAGAGACACTCCTACAAAAGAAACTCACTCCAAAAAGCGTAGACGAGAGCAAAATACTTGAATGAAGGGGGCATAGTCTCGGAATAAGGGGTCGCCCATTTAGGACAGAGATGAGGAGGAATTTCTTCTGGTGAATCTGGAATTCTCTGCCCCAGAGAGCTGTGGGGGCTGGGTCATTGAATATATTTAAGGTGGAGATAGACAGATTTTTGAGCGATAAGGGAGTGAAAGGGCAGGTGGGGAAGTGGAGCTGAGCCCAAGATCAGATCAGCCGCGATCTGATTGGATGGTGGAGCGGACTCGAGGGGCCGAATGGCCTGATGTAATTGCACGCTGCCACTCCTCCCTAGGAAAATATTCTACAGTTAAACACCACAGAACCTCAGCACAGGAGGATCCCATTGGGCCCACGATGTACCGGCTCTGACCGAGCGACCCAATCAGTCCCACACTGCCCCCCCCTCCTCGGCACACTCCCTTTTCAAAATGACTATTGTTTCTCCTTTCAGGCAGCGCTTTCCAAATCATCGTGACTCAGGCAAAACCTGTGCACGAGAAACAGGAACTTAATCAAGGAGTGTTTAGTACCCACACACACCCCTCGGTAACACACACACACACACACACACAGACAGAAAAGGGAGGGAGAGAGAGAGAGAGAGAGAGGGGGGGGGGAATACAGGGGGGGGGGGGGAGGAGAGAGAGAGAGAGAGGGGGGAATACAGGGGTGAAGGAGAGAGAGAGAGAGAGAGAGAATACAGGGGGGGGGGGGAAGGGGAGAGAGAGAGAGAGAGAGAGAGAGGGGGGGAATACAGGGGTGAAGGAGAGAGAGAGAGAGAGAGAGAGAGAGAGAATACAGGGGGGGGGAAGGAGAGAGAGAGAGAGAGAGAGAGAGGGGGGGGGAATACAGGGGTGAAGGAGAGAGAGAGAGAGAGAGAGAGAGAATACAGGGGGGGGGGGAAGGAGAGAGAGAGAGAGAGAGAGGGGGGGAATACAGGGGGGGAAGGAGAGAGAGAGAGAGAGAGAGAGGGGGGGGAATGGAGAGAGAGAGAGAGAGAGAGAGAGAGGGAGGGAGGGGGGGAGAGGGAGGGGGGGAGAGGGAGGGAGGGAGGGGGGAGAGGGAGGGAGGGAGGGAGGGAGGGAGAGGGAGAGGGAGGGAGGGGAGAGGGAGGGAGGGGAGAGGGAGGGAGGGGAGAGGGAGGGAGGGAGGGAGGGAGGGAGGGAGGGAGGGGGGGGGGAAGAATACAGGGGAAGGAAGGAGAGAGAGAGAGAGAGAGAGAGAGAGATGGGGGGGGGGGAAATACAGGGGAAAGGAGGGGGGGGGGGTGATTTCCTCCATGGAGACACACCAGCACACATTGAACAGACGGGTAGGGTAGGGAAGGAGGGTGTTTAAACACACCACACACATGTCTTCCTTCCCTTCCCCCATTCTCTTATTGCCCAAACACATTTAAACAATGCAAAGATGGCGACATATTGTAGCTGGGATTGAAAAAATCTTGGCAAAAGCAAAAAGACACACACACACAATGATAAAATGGAGAGACAGAGACACACACAGAAGCGGGGGAAGAGATAGAGGGACATACATGAAAGGGGAGAGAGACAGAGACACACACACAGGACCGAGAGCGAGGGGAGGAAGTGAGGGAGAGCTCGCAAAGGATTGAGAGAAACGGAATGCAGACTTGAATTTATATAGCGCCTTTCACAACCACCAGACGTCTCAAAACCCTCTGCAGCCAATGAAGGGGAGATAGAGAGGGGTCGGGAAGTGAGTGAGAGGGAGGGGGGAGAGCTGGAGGTTGCAGGGAGGCTCACCCCGAGTTGGAGGCACATGTGGCTCTGATGGAGAGGATCCGCAGCCGGTTAGCGATGTCCCGGAGGCTTTGCAGGATCCTGGCGTCTGGGGCAGCACTGCTCGCCATCGCGTCTCACTCACACCCAGTGTAGTGTGTGGATCAGTGTGTGGGGCTGGCTCCTGTCGGTTGCTGCCTCTCTCTCTCACTCTGTGTGAATTTGCTCTGTGTGATATTACAGCGGATATGTCGCTCTCCAGGTGGGCGGGCTGGTCTGGGTCACGCTATCCCACACCATTGGTTGGAATTAACAGGAAGAATTCATTAATCCGCCTTTCCCCATCTAATTTCACTTTGCAAATTGCAAAGTTGCAAAATCGGAACAGCCGAAGGCAGATTTGGAAATCTCCCGCCGGAACCTCTGCAGGGAAATTATTAAAAAGTGTTTTTTTTTTGCAAATAGCTTTTTGCCTTCCAGTGACGGCCCCGCCCCGATGCCTGTCACCTGAGCTGGAATCAGCTTCTCAAATTGTGGAGGTGTTGTAGAATCGCTTACACACAATGATGCAGCATAAAACCAGTCCATGCAGCCCATCGAACCAGTACTGTGCTGGCACTGGGAGAGAGTGATCCCAATCAGTCCCACTGCCCCCTGCTCTCCCTACAACCTACCTCATCTTTTCCCCTTTCAAGGACTTGCACTTAGATAGCGCCTTTCACCACCCCGGCACATCGCAAAGCGCCCTACAGCCAATGAAATCCTTTCGGAGTGCGCTCAATGTTGTAATGCAGCAGTCAATTTGTGCACAGCAAGCTCCCACACACAGCAATGTAATATTTTTTGTGTGATGTTGGTTGAGGGATAAATATGGGCACCAGGGCACCGAGGAGACTTCCCCCCCACCCAACCTGCACTTTTCTTCCAACACGGAACGTGGGATCTTTTATGTCCCAACTGAGAGGGCAGACTGGGGCTCAGGGTTTAATATCTCATCCTGAAAGACAGCGCTTCTGACAGTGCGGCACTCCCTCAGTACCGCTCCTCCGACAGTACGGCACTCCTTCAGTACTGCCCCTCCAACAGTGTGGCGCTCCCTCAGTACTGCCCCTCCGACAGTGCGGCGCTCCCTCAGTACTGCCCCTCCGACAGTGTGGCGCTCCCTCAGTACTGCCCCTCCGACAGTGCGGCACTCCCTCAGTACCGCTCCTCCGATAGTGCGGCGCTCCCTCAGTACCGCTCCTCCGACAGTGCGGCGCTCCCTCAGTACCGCCCCTCCGACAGTGCGGCACTCCCTCAGTACTGCCCCTCCGACAGTGCGGCACTTCCTCAGTACTGCCCCTCCGACAGTGCGGCGCTCCCTCAGTACCGCCCCTCCGACAGTGCGGCACTCCCTCAGTACTGCCCCTCCGACAATTGGCTATTGTGTTTCCTACAACACAACAGTGACCACACTGAGAGAACAGAGAGAGAGAGAGAAAGAGGGGCAGAGAGAGACAGAGTGGCAGAGAAGGGGAGAGAAATAGAGACATGTTGTGTATCTGTAAAGCATACACTCCCATGTTCTGCCATCAGGGAGCGCATCTCCTGATGTCCCAAGAGATCCCAGCATCCCTTGCGAGCACTGTATATAAGCCTGTTCCTCACTCTGCAGTGTCTTATTAAAGACTGAGGTCACTGTTACTTTAACCTCCCTGCGTTCAGTCTCATCTGTGTTAGGAACACAAATAACTGGCGACGAGAATACGAATTCAACGCAAAGATGCAGCAAACTGTGGGCATCCTGGAGAAGTTCTCAGAGGGTGAGGACTGGGAAGCCTATGTCGAACGGCTAGACCAGTACTTTGTAGCCAACGAGCTGGACGGAGAAGGAAGTGCTGCAAAAAGGAGAGCGGTCCTCCTCACAGTCTGCAGGGCACCGGCCTACAGCCTCATGAAGAATCTTCTGGCTCCGGTGAAACCCACAGATAAGTCGTATGAGGAGCTGTGTACACTGGTTCGGGAGCATCTTAACCCGAGGGAGAGCGTGCTGATGGCGAGGTATCGGTTCTACACGTGCCAGCGATCTGAAGGTCAGGAAGTGGTGAGCTATGTCACCGAGCTAAGGCGACTTGTAGGACAATGTGAGTTTGATGGCTACTTGGAGCAAATGCTCAGAGACATTTTTTACTGGGCATTGGCCACGAGACCATCCTACGAAAACTTTTGATTGTAGAGACACCGACCCTCAGTAAGGCCATTGCGATAGCACAGGCGTTTATGTCGACCAGTGATAACACCAAACAAATCTCTCAGCACACAAGTGCTAGAAACGTTCATAAATTAACTGGAACTGTGTTTGCGAGCAGAAATGTACAGGGCAGAACCCACGAGTCTGCAACTGCCAGCAGGCCTCAGGTGACCCAGATGACTCAGAGTCCACAACAAAGAATGAATGCAAGGCAATTCACAGCTGGTTGGCGTTGTGGAGGCTTCCATTCAGCCTATTCATGCCGCTTCAAAGGGTATGTTTGCAAGAGCTGTGGAACAATGGGGCACCTCCAACGAGCTTGCAGACGAGCTACAAGCTCTGCAAAACCTGCTAACCACCACGTGGCAGAGGAAGATCAGTCCATGGTGGATCAAAGCAATTTCGAGCCTCAGAGAGAGGAGGCAGATGCTGAAGTACACGGGGTGCACACATTTTCGACGAAATGTCCACCTATAATGCTAAACGTAAAATTGAATGGCTTACCCATGGAACTGGACACTGGCGCTAGTCAATCCATCATGAATAAAAAGATGTTTGAGAGACTGTGGTGCATCAAGGCACTCAGACCAGCCCTGAGCCCCATCCACACAAAACTGAGAACGTACATCAAAGAGCTTATCACTGTCCTGGGCAGCGCCATGGTCAAGGTCACCTACGAGGGCTCGGTGCACGAACTGCCACTCTGGATTGTCCCGGGCGATGGCCCCACACTGCTTGGAAGGAGCTGGCTGGGCAAATTCCGCTGGAACTGGGATGACATCCGAGTACTATCACATGTCGATGAGGCCTCATGTACCCAGATTCTTAACAAATTTCCTTCCCTTTTTGAGCCAGGCATTGGAAACTTTTCTGGGGCGAAGGTGCGGATCCACTTGGTCCCAGAGGCACGACCCATTCACCACAAGGCGCGAGCGGTACCTCATATGATGAGAGAGAGAATGGAAATCGAGCTGGACAGGCTGCAACACGAGGGCATCATTTCCCCAGTGGAATTCAGCGAGTGGGCCAGCCCGATTGTTCCAGTACTCAAAAGTGATGGCACGGTCAGGATTTGCGGCGATTATAAAGTAACTATTAATCATTTCTCACTACAGGACCAATACCCGCTACCTAAGGCAGACGACCTATTTGCGACGCTGGCAGCAGGCAAGACGTTCACCAAGCTCGACCTGACTTCGGCCTACATGATGCAGGAGCTGGAGGAGTCTTCGAAGGGCCTCACCTGCATCAACACGCACAAGGGACTGTTCATCTACAACAGATGCCCGTTTGGAATTCGGTCGGCTGCAGCGATCTTCCAGAGAAACACGGAGAGCCTACTCAAGTCGGTACCACACACGATGGTCTTTCAGGACGACATATTGGTCACGGGTCGGGACACCGCCGAGTACCTACAAAACCTGGAGGAGGTCCTCCAGCGACTGGATCGCGTAGGGCTGCGGCTGAAGAGGTCGAAATGCGTCTTCATGGCAACAGAAGTGGAGTTTTTGGGGAGAAAGATCGCGGCGGACGGCATTCGGCCCACAGATGCCAAGACAGAGGCTATCAGGAACGCGCCCAGGCCACAGAACGTCAAGGAGCTGCAGTCGTTCCTGGGAATCCTCAACTATTTTGGTAACTTCCTACCGGGGTTAAGCACCCTGTTAGAGCCCCTACATGTGTTATTGCGCAAAGGTGAGAACTGGGTATGGGAAAAACACAAGTAATTGATTTTGAAGAAGCCAGAAACATTTTATGCTCCAACAAGCTGCTTGTATTGTATAACCCGTGTAAAAGACTTGTGCTAGCATGTGACGCGTCGTCGTACGGAGTCGGGTGTGTATTACAACAAGCTAACGTTGCGGGGAAGTTGCAACCTGTCGCCTATGCCTCCAGGAGCTTGTCTAAGACCGAGAGGGCCAACAGCATGATTGAGAAAGAGGCATTAGCGTGTGTGTTCGGGGTAAAGAAAATGCATCAGTACCTGTTTGGCCTCAAATTTGAGCTGGAAACCAATCACAAGCCCCTCATATCCCAGTTCACTGAAAACAAGGGGATAAATACTAATGCCTCAGTCCGCATACAAAGGTGGGCACTCACACTATCAGCGTATAACTATACCATCCGCCACAGGCCAGGCACCGAGAACTGTGCGGATGCTCTCAGTCGGCTACCATTGCCCACCACGGGGGTGGAAATGGCGCAACCTGCAAACTTGTTGATGGTCATGGAAGCGTTTGAAAATGATAAATCACCTGTCACGGCCCGCCAGATTAGGACTTGGACCAGCCAAGATCCTCTGTTGTCCCAAGTAAAAAACTGTGTACTGAATGGGAGCTGGGCCAACATCCCCGTTAAAATGCAAGAGCCAATCAAGCCTTTCCAGCCTGTTGTGGGGTATCCGCGTAGTGCTACCCAAAAAGGGCAGGGAGACGTTCATCTCGGATCTCCACAGCACACACCTGGGTATAGTAATGATGAAAGCGATAGCCAGATCCCACGTGTGGTGGCCCGGTATCGACTCTGACTTCGAGTCCTGTGTACGGCAATGCAGTGTGTGTGCTCAGTTGAGCAACGTGCCCAGAGAGGCACCGCTAAGTTTGTGGTCCTGGCCCTCCAGACCATGGTCGAGGATCCATGTCGACTATGTGGGCCCGTTTCTCGGTAAAATGTTCCTGGTGGTGGTGGATGCTTTTTCAAAATGGATTGAATGTGAAATAATGTCGGGAAGCACCGCCACCATTGAAAGCCTGTGGGCCATGTTTGCCACCCACGGCCTGCCTGACATACTGGTCAGTGACATCGGGCCTTGTTTCACCAGTGCCGAATTTAAAGAATTCATGACCCGCAATGGGATCAAACATGTCACCTCGGCCCCGTTTAAACCAGCCTCCAATGGGCAGGCAGAGCGGGCAGTACAAACAATCAAACAGAGCCTTAAACGAGCCACAGAAGGCTCACTCCAAACCCGCCTGTCCCGAGTACTGCTCAGCTACCGCACGAGACCCCACTCGCTCACAGGGGTGCCCCCGGCTGAGCTACTCATGAAAAGGACACTTAAAACCAGACTCTCGCTGGTTCACCCCAACCTGCATGATCAGGTAGAGAGCAGGCGGCAGCAACAAAATGTAAACGATGGTCACGCCACTGTGTCACGGGAAATTGATCTGAATGACCCTGTGTATGTGCTAAACTATGGACATGGTCCCCAGTGGATCGCGGGCACGGTGATAGCTAAAGAAGGGAGTAGGGTGTTTGTAGTCAAACTAGACAATGGACAAATTTTCAGAAAGCACCTGGACCAAACGAGGCTGCGGTTCACAGACTGCCCTGAACAACCCACAGCAGACACCACCTTTTTCGAGCCCACAACACACACCCAAAGGATCAACGACACCACCCCGGACCAGGAAATCGAACCCATCACGCCCAACAGCCCAGCAAGGCCAGGCTCACCCAGCAGCTCTGCAGAGCCAACAACACGCCAGCCCAGCGAGGGCACAGCCAACACACCAGAACAGACATTTGTACCGAGGTGGTCCACCAGGGAAAGAAAGGCTCCCGACCGTCTCACCTTGTAAATAGTTTTCACTTTGACTTTGGGGGGGGGAGTGATGTTGTGTATCTGTAAAGCATGCACTCCCATGTTCCACCACCAGGGAGCGCATCCCCTGAAGTCCCAAGGGATCCCAGCATCCCTTGGGAGCACTGTATATAAGCCGGCCCCTAAGGCCTGTTCCTCACTCTGGAGTGTCTTAATAAAGACTGAGGTCACTGTTACTTTAACCTCCCTGTGTGCAGTCTCATCTGTGTTCGGAACACACAGGAGACAGAGAGAGCGAGAGAGACAGCGAGAGGGAGAGAGACACAGAGAGAGAGAGAGAGAGAGACTGAATGGCGGCAGATTAGGAAAAGGGGAGGTGCAACGAGACCTGGGTGTCATGGTACATCAGTCATTGAAAGTTGGCATACAGGTACAGCAGGCAGTGAAGAAGGCAAATGGTATGTTGGCCTTCATAGCGAGGGGATTTGAGTATAGGAGCAGGGAGGTCTTACTGCAGTTGTACAGGGCCTTGGTGAGGCCCCACCTGGAATATTGTGTACAGTTTTGGTCACCTAATCTGAGGAAGGACATTCTTGCTATTGAGGGAGTGCAGCAAAGGTTCACCAGACTGATTCCTGGGATGGCGGGACTGACATATGAGGAGAGACTGGATCGACTGGGCCTTTATACACTGGAGTTTATAAGGATGAGAGGGGATCTCATAGAAACATATAAAATTCTGACGGGTTTAGATAGGTTAGATGCAGGAAGAATGTTCCCGATGTTGGGGAAGTCCAGAACCAGGGGTCACAGTCTAAGGATAAGGGGTAAGCCATTTAGGACTGAGATGAGGAGAAACTTCTTCACCCAGAGAGTGGTGAACCTGTGGAATTCCCTGCCGCAGAGAGTTGTTGAGGCCAGTTCGTTAGATATATTCAAGAGGGAGTTAGATGTGGCCCTTACGGCTAAAGGGATCAGGGGGTATGGAGAGAAAGCAGGAATGGGGTACTCAGGGAATGATCAGCCATGATCATATTGAATGGTGGTGCAGGCTCGAAGGGCTGAATGGCCGACTCCTGCACCTTTTTTCTATGTTTCAATGTAATGGCCACAGATTCTGACGGTGCCGTCTCCCTTGAGGACTGGGACAATAGGACTGGCCCACTCGCTGAACTCGATCGGTGAAATGATGCCCTCTCGTTGCAGCCAGTCTAGCTCGATCTCTACCCTTTCTCTCATCATGTACGGTACTGCTCTCGCCTTGTGATGGATGGGTCGCGCCCCTGGAATTAGGTGGATCTGCACTTTTGCTCCTTGGAATTTCCCGATGCCTGGTTCGAACAACGAAGGAAATTTGTTTAAGACCTGGGCACACGAAGTGTTGTCAGCAGGCGATAGCGCTCGGACGTCCCAGTTCCAGCGTATCTTTCCCAGCCAGCTCCTGCCGAGCAGCGTGGGACCATCGCCCGGTACCACCCAGAGTGGTAGCTTGTGCACCGCTCCGTCGTAGGAGACCTTTACGGTAGCACTGCCGATTACAGGAATCAGTTCTTTTGTGTAAGTTCTTAGTTTCATGTGAACTGGAGTTAAGTCTGGCCTTGAGGCCCTGTTGCACCACAACCTTTCGAAAGTCTTTTTGCCCATGATGGACTGGCTCACATCCGTGTCCAGCTCCATTGACACCGGGAGTCCATTTAGTTCAACATTCAGCATTATCGGGAGACAATTCGTGGTGAATGTGTGCACCCCATGTACCTCTGCCTCCTCTATCAGAGGAGGCAGAGGTACATGGTTTCGTCGTGATCCTCCACGGATCTGTCCTCCTCTGCAACATGTTGGTTTGCAGGTTTAACAGGCTTAGCAGCTCGCCTGCACACTCGTTGGAGGCGTCCTATTGTTCCACAGCCCTTGCAAACGTACTCTTTGAATCGGCATGAATGGAAACGATGATCACCCCCGCAGCACCAACAAGGTGTTCATGGCCTTGCATTCATCACCCTTGATGATGGACTCTGAGACATCTGCGGACGTGTAGCTGCAGGTACGTGTGACCTGCCCTGTACGTTACGATTCGAAAACAACATCACTTTGTTCACAGTACTTGTAGCAGCACTTGTGTGCTGAGAGATTTGCTTCGTATTGTCACTGGTGGCAATGAACGCCTGGGATATCGCTATGGCCTTACTCAAGGTTGGGGTCTCCACAGTCAAAAGTTTGCGAAGCATGGTTTCGTGGCCAATGCCAAGTACAAAAAAGTCTCTGAGCATGTGCTTCAAATGTCCTTCAAATTTGCAATGTCCTGCAAGGCGTCTCAGCTCAGCGACATACCTCGCCACTTCCTGGCCTTCAGACCTTTTGTAGGTGTAGAACAGGTACCTCGCCATCAGAACGCTTTCCTTCAGGTTCAAATGCTCTCGGACCAGTGTGCACAAATCATCATACGTTTTCTCCGTGGGTTTCGCTGGAGTGAGCAGATTCTTCTTGACGCCATACGTTGGTGCCCCACAGACGGTGAGGGGGATCGCTCTACGTTTGGCAGCGCTCTCTCCCCCATCTAGCTCGTCGGCCACGAAGTATTGATCGAGTCGCTCCACAAAAGTTTCCCAATCATCTCCCTTCAAGAATTTCCCCAGGATGCCCACTGGTCTCTGCATTTTTGGCTTCGCTATCTGTATTTTGTCGCCAGTTGTTGCGTATTGAGAAAGAGTCAGACTGAACACTGTGAACTCAAAGTAAAGTGTGACCGTAGTCTTTTATTGCAGGTCCCCAGAGTGCCTCTCCAACCTGTGAGGCCTCCTTAAATACCTGTGCTCCCAAGGGATTATGGGATCCCTTGGGACTCCAGGGAATGAGCCCTCTGGTGGCTGTACTGAGTATATACAAGTCCAGATACATAACACCCTCAGTCCTGCAGTGTGGCGCTCCCTCAGTACCGCTCCTCCGACAGAGTGGGGCTCCCTCAATACTGCCCCTCCGACAGTGCGGGGCTCCCTCAGTACTGCCCCTCCGACAGAGCGGGGCTCCCTCAATACTGCCCCTCCGACAGTGCGGGGCTCCCTCAGTACTGCCCCTCCGACAGTGCAGCGCTCCCTCAGTACTGCCCCTCCGACAGAGCGGGGCTCCCTCAATACTGCCCCTCCGACAGTGCGGCACTCCCTCAGTACTGCCCCTCCGACAGTGCGGGGCTCCCTCAGTACCGCCCCTCCGACAGTGCGGCGCTCCCTCAGTACTGCCCCTCCGACAGTGTGGGGCTCCCTCAGTACTGCCCCTCCGACAGTGCGGGGCTCCCTCAGTACTGCCCTTCCGACAATTGGCTGCTGTGTTTCCTACAACACAACAGTGACTGCACTGAGAGAGCTGAGACAGAGAGAGAGAAAGAGGGGGAGAGAGAGACAGATTGGCAGAGAAGGGGAGAGGGAGAGAGATACAGAGACAGAGAGAGGGGGAGAGAGAGAGGGGGAGAGACAGAGAGACAGAGCTAGGGAGAGAGAGAGAGAGACTGTAACAGTGAGAGAGATAGAGACAGAGACAGAGATAGGGAGAGAGACAGAGAGAGGGAGAGAGACTGTGACAGTGAGAGAGATAGAGACAGAGACAGAGATAGGGAGAGAGAAACAGAGAGAGGGAGAGACAGTGAGAGGGAGAGAGAGAGGGGGAGAGACAGAGAGACAGAGATAGGGAGAGAGACAGAGAGAGAGAGAGAGACTGTGACAGTGAGAGAGATAGAGACAGAGACAGAGATAGGGAGAGAGAAACAGAGAGAGGGAGAGACAGTGAGAGGGAGAGAGAGAGGGGGAGAGACAGAGAGACAGAGATAGGGAGAGAGACAGAGAGAGAGAGAGAGACTGTGACAGTGAGAGAGATAGAGACAGAGACAGAGAGAGGGAGGGACAGATAGAGGGAGAGAGACACAGAGAGAGAGAGTGTGACACAGAGAGAGACAGAGAGAAAGACAGAGCGAGGGAGATCTGTACACCACTGTCCTTTCCAATAATCCACTTGGAGATGGAGCGAGGAGATGGAGCGAGGGAAGGGGCAGGCAGTGTATATCTGACGCACATTATAAAGACCTTGTTCCAATTGCTCGGTTTCCCTGTTGGATCCCAGACAGACATGAATGGCTTGGCCAGTCCTTCAGCACAGTCTGCTGTAGTTACTCTGCATAGCCACATGGTGGCAGAAGATCTTCACTCAATACTGTACTGCAGGCTGTCTGTTATCTCAGTCTATCCCTCCATCGACCCGTCTCTCTCGCTCTGTCTATCTCTGTATCATTCTATCTGTCTGTCACTCTGCCTTTATGTCTCTCTCTCCCTTCCTCACTGTTCCTTTCACTGTCTCTCTGTCTCTATCTCTCCCTTTCTGCCTCTCTCTATCTGTCTCTCTATATCTGTTTCTATCTGTCTATATATCTATCTATCTTTGTATCTGTCTATCTCTGTCACCATCTCTCTATCTCTATCTATCTATCTATGTTGCTCTCTGTCTATCTCGGTCACTATCTCTCTATCTCTGTCACTATCTCTCTATCTCTGTCACCATCTGTCTATCTCTATCTATCTATCTATGTCACTCTCTGTCTGTCCATCTCTGTCACCATCTCTCTATCTCTATCTATCTATCTATGTCACTCTCTGTCTATCTCGGTCACTATCTCTCTATCTCTGTCACCATCTCTCTATCTCTATCTATCTATCTATGTCACTCTCTGTCTGTCTATCTCGGTCACTATCTCTCTATCTCTGTCACCATCTGTCTATCTCTATCTATCTATCTATGTCACTCTCTATCTATCTATCTATGTCACTCTCTGTCTGTCCATCTCTGTCACCATCTCTCTATCTCTATCTATCTATCTATGTCACTCTCTGTCTGTCTATCTCGGTCACTATCTCTCTATCTCTGTCACTATCTCTCTATCTCTATCTCTCTATCACTGTCACTATCTCTCTATCTATCACAGTTTCTTTCCCTCTATCTACACTCTATTTTTCTTCCTCCCTTCTCGTCCCTCCCTTACCTTCCCCTCTCTCTCCTCCGTCGCTCTTCCTATCTCTATCTCGCTCTCCTCCATCCCAGTTCCTATCTCTATCTCTCTCTCCTCCATCCCTCCTCTCTCTCCTCCATCCCTCCTCTCTCTCCTCCATCTGTCTCCTATCTGTCTCCCTCTCTCTCCTTAGTCCCTCTCCCTCAACCAAAATCACCGAAACAGGTTAAGTGGGAGTGAGGAGAGATAGAAGGAGAAAAAATATGACGATAAGTGAGAGAAAGAGTTAACGGAAAGGAGTGATGGAGCGAGAGAAAGAGAAAGTGATAGAAGAAAAGTGAGAGAGAGGAAATCAAATGTGATTAATGGAGAGAGATTAAAGGAGAGAAAGAGAGTGAGAGAGAGAAGGGGTGATAGAGTGAGAGAGAAAGAGATAGACTGAGAGAGATAGAAAGAAATGGTGATGGAGAGAGAGAAAAAGGGGGCGTAGTGTGATGGAGTGAGAGAGATATAGAAGAGAAAGTGATAGCGCGAAAGAGAGAAAAAAGGACGGAAAAAAGGATGGATGAACTGATGGTGAGATGGAGATAAATGAGAGAAAGAGAGCGAGAGAGATGGAGGGATAGAAGAATAGAACGCGATACAGAGAGAGACAGAAAGAGTGAGAGAGAGAGAGAGACAGAGAGCGAGGGAGAGAGAGACGAGAGGGAGAGATAGAGAGAGTGAGAGAGAGGGAGAAGGGAGAGGGGAGAGAGCGAGAGGGGACAGGTTAGATGTAGGAAGAATGTTCCTGATGTTGGGGAAGTCCAGAACCAGGGGTCACAGTCTAAGGATAAGGGGTAAGCCATTTAGGACCGAGATGAGGAGAAACTTCTTCACTCAGAGAGTTGTTAACCTGTGGAATTCTCTACCACAGAGAGTTGTTGAGGCCAATTCGTTAGATATATTCAAAAGGGAGTTAGATGTGGCCCTTACGGCTA